>NC_089312.1:12222804-12522804 GCF_036669915.1 Pocillopora verrucosa
AATTCCTTGTTACCCTTCCAAATATTGTGTACCACCTATTATTAAACAAGATGATGGCAAATTAAATAACAGAATTACTTTCTTGAACCTCACATAGGCTTTTTTACACAACCAAAGCTTCTTATGGTAGTATTTGTATAATGATGTTAATTCATTTATTATCACTCCTCTTGTTGAGGCTCATATGTAATCCGTTTATATTAATCAGATGTTTCTTGTCATAAGCTGAGCGTAAAGCCCACCATCGAGAGTGCAATTATCTACACCGAATGATATGGAATAACCAGTAAATGTTGCAGATATTCTAAGAAATGTAACATCTATCCAGTCATTGTTTCTATTTTGTGTGAATGCAGTGTATCACTTACTAATGGATCCGGAAGTATCATATACTTTATAGAAGAAATGTGTTGCAGGCCCCTTGAAATCATATCTTTAATGAAATTCATATGTTCCATCCATATCAAACGTTAATTTGTCACTATATACTGTGAAATGTATATCATTGGAGACTCCATATATTGATCTTGATTTTAAGAATTTGGTTTCCTTTTCATCATCATGTGCCATTTCATAATTAAAAAAGTATACAGATGCAAATACCAATGTTGCCGCTTGTTTGACAACATCCACGTATGATTTTTTTTCAGCATCATCACCATTTGTTGGTGTAGCTAAATCGATTATTTCTCTTATTACACCCATTTTGAAATCAATGGTGGTCTTTGTAATCGGATTGGCTCGGAATGAATTTAATTTCAAACCGGCTCAGTACTGCATCAATGAAATATTTGAACTGATCAAGTCCTCTTTTTGAGCAATTTCATAATGGATGTAATAAAGTGGTAATTGAACCTCGTGTCGTGCAATTTTTGGTCAAATTATACTTGGGATTTTAAATCGAACTCGCGGTGCACTCTTGTTTGATTTTGAAATCACGCTCATGAATTCAGCCCAAATTGCACTCCACTCAGTTCAATTACCGTTAGTTACCGCACGTATTGACATCAGCGGACATTGGTTTTGTTCAATCAGTTTTCAATAAATTGTTTGTTTGTGTGTCCACACATGGCTTATTTACAGCATCATTAGCATCAATTGGTGTGGCTAATTCAATTGTTTTATTATTAGCCATATTAAATGATATAGGATTATCATCATTAATTGCATCTTGTATTTTTAACTCTTTGGTCATTTTAATTAGTGTGATGAGATGAAGAATACCATTCATTATTTCAAGCTCTTTATCCCACACTAAGTGGAACATCGTTATGATATCCTAAGATGCCGTAAACTATGACACGAGTGACTAAATCTTGTGCATAAGCCACACCTGACTTATTCTCAATGCTAAATCTATCATCATATTACTAGGTGTCGCATTATTGTACTTGTGGATAAGAACCAATGATCTGGTATGATCTGCAGATTTATTAGTTGATGCCCTGGAAATTGTCTCAATACTATTTGTGGCTGATATGTCAACTGATGAATGGTCAATAGATGCAGAGGGGAGGTATAACTCAAATACCAATGTATATTCACCAGTTGTAAATTTATACATGTTTTGCGCTATCTAAATGGAGATTCATTTCAGAAGTTTTTTATTGAACTGATGATAGTCTTGCTCAATGAATTTAACCCCTGTAATGGCATCTTTATCCACCTTTGTTCATGATATATGAAAACGTGTTTTACAAATCCTGCACCACCAACAGACAGATCTGATCAGTCATTAACGTACTTCTGATAATGAGTAATCATTGGTTTATTACTATTATTGATAGTGGTATTGACGGAATTAACATCAGCAGCATGTGTACTTTCATGTGCGTGTGCCGTTTCGACATTAATTATACTTCTGCTGTTCATATTCAAATTACCAGTCATTACTCTTGTACTCTCGGTTTTCAAATAATTGCTTGTTTTTGTATCAACATACCTTTCGTTGCTTCCATCTGTTGTACTTGTTAGGTCTGCTATATGAATCACCTTATTGCCTTTCATATCAAGATCTTTTGATACGCCTAAAGTAAAGGTATTAATGTCAACATAGTTCTTGTCTTTCATCTGCCTAAAGGTTACAGCTTCATCATCCTATTCTGTTCTAATAAGGTCATAAATAGCCTTATTATCAGCTTCCCATCTGTTACCACTTACCAATATCAAGAATTGGTTATCATCACCTTTTTTCTGTATGTTGTCTTACAAAATACGTCATTAACAGCGTCATGATCTAAAGTGGGTGCCTGCAAGTTCTTAATACGGTTGTTATTCATGTTTATATCACCTTGGAAAGTCTCAGAGCCACTCAGTATGTTATTTCCAATGGTATCAACATACTTTATGTTACTGGCATCTGTTACTGGCATCTGTTGCACCCAAAAGTAGTCATTTTCCTTTGGTTGTCTTTTTTGTTTTGCTTGTAGTAGAACCAGCACTTATGGTACCTGTGTAACTAGGCCAACTACCAACGAATGGTCCTGGTGCTTGAGAATAAATGGCTCAAGCGGCTAAATGGCAATCGGGCGATAACAATTAAACTGCACAAAGTCCCCAATGTATCTTATTAGTCAGTGTAGTTGTCAAACTATGGTCAAACTGTCTTACAAGCTTTAATGGAGAAAATTCATAATTAGCTTGATAGGATCAACTGTACAAACTGCACAATCTGGCCTATTTGGTCGAACTAATTCACTTGGTTTAGCTAACTTGAATACTTCAACTGAACAGAGTGCATAACTAGCATACTCGGTTTAACAGCACAATTTGAAGAATAATACTCAAATAATTCAACTGGTCTAACAGTCATACTAAGGTCAACTGAGAAAAATTGCACAATCTATCTGAACTGGTTGAGGTACTTTAGATTGTCCAATTAACTTCAAGGAATAAACGGCACAAACTGCAGAATCTAGCTGAATTGCTTGAGGTAGTTAAAATAGTCAAAGTATTTTAATTGATCCAACTGGTTAACTAGTCCATGCAGCCAAGACAGTTAAACTGCACAGATTGCAAAATCTTTGTGAATTGCTTGAAGTAGTTCAAATGGTCAAACTAGCTGATGTTGCTGAACTAGAAAAAAAGCTATCTTAATTGGTTCTACTACACAAACTGCACAATATAGCTTCAATGGTTCAACAGTCACGTAACTAAGATGGTCAAACCAGCTTAGGATTAGGGTTTCATGGACAAAAAGCATTACTAGCTTAAAGGTGGTTAAATAGTCAAACTAGCAAAGAGGCGCTTTGTTTCACGTCAAGAAACACCTAACCAACGTTAGTGCCACTGTTTTTTGGAATGATAGAGTGAGTTTTGTGTGCGATGTGGCTTTAAATCTTGATCACGCCTTTGTTAATTCACGTGGTCCAAGCAGCCATGTTGGTTTCCTCGGCAGTGTTATCGCCCGCAAGAAGCACTTTTTCCATCGGAAGTTTGCCTATTACTGTAATGCATTTGCTTCATTTCAACTGAGAAACATACTGGCGTCTGGAGATGTGCATCCTAATCCTGGTAATGGCAGTGCTACGTCTGTTTCAGATGGAGAGAGGGGTCGTATTGTCCGAAAGCCGCCCACATGGAAGTATCGATGTGCAGTTTGTGCTAAATCCGTTCACTCAAACCAGAAAGGAATTCTCTGCGATGGTTGCTGTAAATGGCATCACATTAAATGCATCGATATGGACCACAGATCATACACGGAGTTAAGCTCTTCTGATGAAACATGGTACTGTACGAATTAATATTTTCCTTTCAACTTCACGGATTCTTTCTTCGAGGAACCCGTCATTGGCAAGGAGGCTGCTGTTACTGATCCCCTGGAGTCCAATCCAGCCGACAATATTTCTGCCGACAGGGAAAGCTTGTTTCCTAACATTTTGGTCCTGAATGCCAGAAGTATACGGAATAAGGTGTTCGAATTGCAGGCTTTACTGCTTACTGATTGAGTGGATATCACTGCTATGACCGAGACCTGGCTTGACGATAACTTTCAAGATTCTGTACTGCATCGTAATGGTTACAATATCTTTTGGAAGGATAGGTGTAATCGTCGTGGTGGAGTGCTTCTGGCTATCAGGGATCAGATTTCTTGTATACAAAGGACAGACCTGGAAACGGAATCTGAGATGCTGGCTCTTAAAATCCAACTAAATCCTACTTGTAGTATTTTTCTCTCGGTGTTTTACAGACCTCCTAATGCAGATGAATAATTTCTGGCTGATTTTAGATATTTTTTTATTAAATATTCAGGCACGGGTTTGACAAACTTAGTGGTCACAGGAGAGGAGTTCAACTTTCCTTACATCAACTGGAACCTCGGATGCCCCATTGTGTCCGACCCTGAAACTGTGGAGTTCTGTAATGTCCTGGGTGATTTCTTTCTTCTTCAGAAGAACCATCATGAGACCCGTGATACTAGTAATCCTAGCACCAATGGGAATATTCTTGATCTTGTGCTTACCAATAATGAGTATCTTATCAAATACGTCTTAGTGCATACTAATGCCTTTGACTCTGATCATCACCCTCTAACCCTCTCAAGTTACATGTTAAGAAAACAAGGCCAAAAAATGCTCGACGTAAAGTTTATTAAACGGCTCCAAATAAACCCGGCCTCAGGCCCTCTTTTCACTACTGCTTAAGTAGTGTTCATAACTGCGAAGATCGCTTTCATATTCACGTAAAGTTTATTGTTACAGAAGAGGAGATTTTAAAGGTTTGCAAGAGACATTAAGAGCTCTACCTTGGGACCTGGTAACATCAGATACTAGTATTGACACCAGCTTAGAGAAATTCCAGGACATGTTGTTTTGTGCTATTGACCAGGGCATACCACAAAGAACTCTGAAACGGCGTTCTAGGCTTCCCTGTATTGATATCGAAATTATGAAATTGATTAGAAAGAAGAAGAAACTTTGGAAACTTTTGAAAACTAATGGATCAGTCTTTATCTGAAAAACTCCAAGAAAATCCTAAGCATATCTAATCATTCTATTCTAATAATTCTAAGACCAAACGAATTCCGGAAACTGTTATTTATGGAGACACTTGGTCTAGAGACGTGAATTCTAAGGTGGAACTATTCAATGTGTTTTTTCAATCTGTCTACTCTAAATCAACAACTGATGTCAATCTGGCCACATATGTTGTTAACCCAAACTTGTTATTTGAAACTATAACAACAGATCCAGAGCTTGAAGGAATCTTGAGTAGGATCAATATAAAAAAGGCACTTGGTGTGGATAACTTACCTGCTCGTATTTTACGTACTTGTGCAAAAGAGCCCTCTTACCCATTTGCTTATTTATTTAATTTATCGCTGAGGACAGAGAAAATACCCACCTTATGGAAATCAGCCGATATTACCCCGATCCATAAGGGTGATAGTAAGGTGCCCGTAACCAACTACAGATCCATCTCTTTATTGCCAATCCAGGCCAAGTGCTTGGAGCGTATTGTACATTCTGCTATTTATGATCATATCTCACCATTTGTAACTGATTGGCAGCATGGTTTTGGTAAAGGTAGATCTTTTGAGACTCAACTGATTTTAACCCATCATGATTGGGCAAATGCCCTTGGCGAAGGAAGACAAGTTGATGTAGTCTTTTCAGACTTTTCCAAAGCCTTTGACAAAATAAATCACTCAGTTTTGTTGAAAAAGCTGTGCAACTTTGGGATTACAGGATCATTATTACTATAGTGTGAAAGTTATTTAACCAATTATCAACAGAGAGTTGTGCTGGATGGTAAATCCCCTTCCTGGTCTGATGTCTCATCTGGAGTCCCTCAGGGCTCTTTATTAGGGCCTTTATTTTTTGTCATATTTTATTAGTGACCTCCCTGAAGTTGTTCTACATAGCAGTACTATTGCCCTTTATGCGGATAACTGCAAATGTTCCAGGATCATTGACACGGCTGGCGATCTTGAATTATTTCAACAAGACCTGGATAATCTGCATCAATGGAATATTAGGAATTTCACGAACTTTAATGCTAAGAAATGCAAAATCACGAAAATTTCTAGGAAGGTTCAACCACTTACTTCTAGTTTCTTCCTGGAAAATTCTGGATTGGAAGAGGTTACAGAGTTTAAAGACTTAGGAATTATAACTTATCATCACTTAACATGGAACCCACACATTGATTACGTTGTATGCAAGGCCAACAGAATGCTTGGCTTATGTAAAAGAACTTGTAAAGGTCTAGCTGACCCTGTGACATTGCGTACTCCTTATTGCTCATTGGTTCGCTCAAACCTGGAATACAGTTCGGTGGTATGGTCTCCCTATACAAAAAGAAATATTGATAAGCTGGAAAGGGTATAGAGAAGAGCAACTAAATTTATCTTAAAGAGCGATGATCCCTATGACATTCGCTTGAAGAAGTTAAACCTCATGTCACTGGAGAAAAAAAGATTACTGACTGATGTGACATTCTTATATAAAGTAAATAATGGCAACATAGATATTGACGTCAGTAAAATTTTAGATTTCCACTCTGAAGCAGACCGCTTTTCACTTAGGTCTAAGGACTTTTTAACTTTAAAGAAGAAATATGCCAGAACTAATGTCTTGATGTATAGTTTTTTCGATCGAATAATTGACATGTGGAAACAATTACCTTTCGATATTCGTTATTCTGATAATGTAAATATTTTTAAGTCTAGAGTTGAGAAGTTTATTAGTGATTCTTAAGTATTTTTCCTTTTCATAAATGCAGTTCTTGAATTTATTATCTTCAGTGTATTTATATTAATCAATAGGTGATCTGTTTTTATTCTGATAATGTAAATATTTTTAAGTCAAGAGTTAAGAAATTTATTAGTGATTCTTAAGTATTTTTCCTTTTCATAAATGCATTTCTTGAATTTATTATCTTTGGTGTTTTTATATTAGTTCATAGGTGATCTGTTTTTATGTGGGGTTTCGAACTCCTTTACAGATTATCCTTTGGCCTTTTTGACTATAGATTGTAATAAATAAGTTATTTCAGTTTTTGTTGCTAAACTACGCTTTCTTTCGCTTTATGACACCGAAAAGATGTTTCCGTTTGTTTTTCGCTAAATTTACGCTGTTTTCAGTTTTATCTCACTGAAGACTAAGTTTTCAGCCTCTATGCAGCTAAATTACGTCCCCTTTAGATTTATCTCACCGATCACGTTTTTTCGCTTGTTTGCCGTAGAATGAGCTGTTTTTAGCTTTATCGCACCCAAAAAACGTTTACTTGTGAATCTGGCTCAAATTCTTCGACTGCTTAAATAGTCAAAGAAGCAGACACAAATAGACTGCAAAAACTGGAAAATCTATTTTATTTGGTCGAAGTAAATCACATGGTCAAAGTAGCCTAAATAGTTATATGATACCCATTGATAATATAGCAGAACTTATCCCCTATCAGAATATGCTTACCGCAGGACAGATTAATAAACTAGGAGAAGGTATTAGGTTCGGAAGTCCTCTCTTTTGATTTTAGCTTTATTTCAGTCAAATCCAGGTTTTTGCTTTTTGTCGCTAAATGACGCTGTTTTCGTTTTTTTTTTTATCGAGAAACGTTTTCTCCTTGTTGTAGCTAATCACGCTAATTGAAACTGTATCTTACTGAAACCAACGTTTTTTCTTTCTTGCTTAATTACCCTGTTTTCAGCTTCATAGCACCAGAAACATGGACGATGGCTTAAAAGGATCAATCACAAATCAATTTACCGAAACACAAAACAGTTTCTCAAAACACAAACCAATTTCCCGAAACACAAATCAGTTTACCGAAACACAAAACAATTTCTCAAACACAAACCAATTTTCTCGAAACACAAACGAAAAGACTGGGCACTTGCGCCGTGATTATCAGAGAGATCCTGGAAGGGACTCATTCCCATGATTTTCCGCTTCCATCATGGCGACTGTTACTCTGTTGTGGACGATTTAACGAAAATGTTCTGCTACAATTGTGGATCTGAAGTGCTAGAGGACTATTTGTATTACTCTCAGTGTGGAAAAAAGCTGGAAATTGCTGTGTCATCTTTTCGATTACTGCTGTCCTCCAAAAATGTAACGGAAAAAGGAAGCAATACAGGCTAACTTTAAGAATGGATTCAGCTACAACGTTATTCTATGCTTTCTTGAGAAGTATCATCGTTGTGTTGCGTTGTTGACGCTTAAAAGGAGGTTATCTGAATGCAATCTTAAAAGAAACAAAGCGGAGGTCGATTTGTCTGACGTGGAGAGATTGATACGAAACGAGCTGGATGGCCCAGGCAGCATTTCTGGTTACATAAGGATGTGGCATACATTGCATGTGAAGTATGGCTTGTATATTCCAAGGGTTGAGGTGGCATCCCTTTTAAGAGAGTTAGATCCAGCTGGAGTAGAACAGCGAAAAAGGCACAAGTTGAAAAGAAGAAAGTATAACTCACCTGGACCAAATTACTGCTGGCATGTGGATGGGAATGACAAATTAAAATATTTTGGCTTTCCAATTCCTGGTGCTATTGATGGCTATCGTCGCAAGGTATTACGACTTTATGTTGACAGGACTAACAATGATCCAAAGGTCATGGCCAAATATTTTGTAGACTGTGTTGAGGAGGGCTGCCCTTCGTTACTGAGAACAGATTGTGGAACTGAGAATGTAGTAATTGCAGGTGTACAGAGCTTTCTACGAGCAGAGTGTGATGATGATTTAGCCAGTGAAAAAGTACTTGATGGACTTCTCATTACCAGCAAAATATGAAAATATTATTTCAACATTTGTCACAATCATACCTAACATCAATAACGACATGCATTATACATTCAGTTGATAAATAAAGGGCAAGAATGTCATCATTTAGCTAGAACACAATGTATACTATTTTAAGCATAACTTTATTAATGTATATTGAAACAACAGAACTGAACAGTCGGCTTTTTTTCAATCTAAATAAGAACTTTGTATTTAGCAAACACAATATCACTAAGGACGTTTTACAAGCACTTTAACTATGTGTAACAGCCTAGCATAATTCACACTTCACCAAAACTAGGTGAGCTGAACATGCGTTCTGTGAACTCATTCTTAAACGACTCATAATTGGCGAGCAAATCACAAACTGGAAAGTTTGACTAGGTGTTTGCTGTTAGTTTCCTATGGGGCTTATTGTGATCAAACATGATAGTTAAACTTGTGTCAAATCCAATAGCAGGTGTTCCATCACATCCTGTTACAAACTGCAAAACATATGCAAGTTCCATTTCACTGGTCTGAATCTCTTCTGTGTCAGGATCTAGGACATTTGAGGTCACTAAGACTTGATCAACATCTTCCAGGTAATTTGAGAAGTTGAAGGCTATAGCTTCTTCACCTCTTCGTTTGTTTCTCCCCTGATCAGAAAAAATGCAATGAAACTGGTTGTCGACAATGTCAGCAGTTAGCCTCTCGTTATTATCATGCTGCAGTAACTTGTGATATTTGTCTGGATTGTTTCTAATCATATCCAAGATGCCATTTGTCATCAGTCCTTTAATAAAATGATCAATTTCAGACTGGGTTGATAAAATGAGCTGGTGAAGGCAGATACATCTGATAAATTCTTGCTTGTCTTCAAAAGCCACAATAGGCTTTGTATATCCTGCTTTGAACCTTAAAGGTGTATTAAAAGAAGCTTCTTGCTTGAACTTTACTGGGTCGCTGATGGCTTCCAGCCCTTCTAAAGTTGTTTTAACCTTTCCCACTTAGGAGGTCACAAACTGACACTTTCACGGCATCTAATTTACCATACAGTATGTAGTTTGCAACAGGGGCAGCAAACATTGATAGATAGATAGATAGACGTTTATTAAGAATACCTTAATAGCAGCTGGAAGCTGAATTACAAAGGTGTACAAATTATATAATAGAACTATACAATAAAATCAAACCTAAAAGGGAACTAATTTACATATGGGCCCATATACAATTGTAATAGATGTCAATTAAAATGTCTTGCGCTTGCTGGAATGAAAGTATCTCTGAACCGATTTGTTTTAAAGGAAACTCTAAATGGTCTGCGTCGTCGTAACTCCATAAGTTGATCTCGGTTGTCGAAAGGCAGTAAGTGGTACAAACAATCCAAGGGATTGGAGACGATGTTGTTAAAGAATTTTAAGCAAAGGTCTTCCCTCCGATCCCTTAGGGTTTTCAGCTCTGCCATCTGAAGCACTTCTCTATAATGATTATCATAACCGTATATAATTTTCAAGGCTCTCTTTTGGACACGCTCTAAACTTAAGCTCAAATAATCGGGGAGACTATAATGGTAGACCTGACATCCATAAAGTAAGACGGATTGAATGCAAGCAACATAAAAATTCACTAATTCTGGTGATGGTACCTTAGCTCGCTTTAACTGAGTTAAAAAGTAAAGGCGCTTAGCGGCCTTTTTAATCGTCTCAGTAACGTGAGTGTTCCACTTGAGGTTGTCTTGAAAATACACACCCAGTAATTTCACGACACTAACGGTGCTAACCTTAGAGCCATTAATTTCTATGAGATCGTAGGAAGGAGGGGAGCGCACGAAGGAAACTCTTAGCTCATTACATTTTTTCGAATGAAGTTGAAACGAGTTAAGTGTTGACCAGGTAGCTACTTCGTTTATCATAGACTGAGCATTGCTAGGACCACCCTTGCTTATGATTTCATACACTGTCGTGTCATCTACATATTTTATACAATCACTGGCTGATGGTACTTTCAAATCATTTATCATAACCAAGAATAGCCACGGTCCCAATTTTGTTCCCTGCGGTACTCCTGCTCGGACCGATCCCCACTCTGAGAGAC
The DNA here is from genome assembly GCF_036669915.1 of Pocillopora verrucosa. Lineage (NCBI taxonomy): Eukaryota > Metazoa > Cnidaria > Anthozoa > Scleractinia > Pocilloporidae > Pocillopora > Pocillopora verrucosa. Next base: position 12,233,605 of record NC_089312.1, read on the forward strand.
AATCATGTGCAAGTTTGACCCTTTGTTTCCTATCTTTAAGAAAGGCTATTATCCAATTAATGATGTAAGGGTTGATATTGTAGGTCGAGAGTTTCGATAGCAAGAGGCTGTGATCTATCAGATCGAAGGCTTTTCTATAGTCCAACGCAAAGATCCGCACGGTGTTCCCCGTTCCGTCTGTTGCTTGCGCCCAATTGTGCATCAGGTTTATCAATGCATGCGCAGTGGAGGATCCTGGAATACACCCAAATTGATCGGGTTCCAGGCGTTTCAGAAGTGCTGGTTTCACATGTTCATGGACGACGTAGTGCTCGGCAATTTTGGACAACGTTGGTGTCAGTGAAATAGGTCTCAAATCTTTCGCCGCATCCTCAACTATCTTTGTTTTGGGAAGAGGGGTGATGTTTGCACATTTCCAAATGTTCGGTAAAGTCCCTTGACTAATCGAGGAATTGATGATACAACGAAGAGGTTGAGCGAGCTCAGGAGCGAAGTCACGCAAGACCCAGTTTGGGATATTATCTGGGCCCCCAGCTTTGGAGGAGCTGACCGTACTAAGGCATTTGAAGGTAGCTTCCAGTGAAATAATGGGAGTTTTAAAACCCTCAGTGCTCACAGTTTCGATATTATCTAAAAGTGGGTCAAACGAAGCTTGAGGTTCTAGCAGAGCTGTGTTGATTTCATTAGCCAAGATCTTAAGGTTGATTGAGGTAGCTGGTTTAATTGCTAGGAGTTGATTTGCGACACTTGTAGATGTTTTGTTCATTCCACATAACCGCCTACATTCGGACCACCACATTTTAGGATTGTTTTCGGTCAAAACGCTGACTTTAGTGTTGTAATAAGAGCGTTTGCAGAGCTTCCGTTCCCTGTTTACTTTGTTCCGGTAGTAGTGGAACAATGGTTTGTTGTCTTGGTAATATGCTCTTTGACGGTGTGCTATAAGTGCCTTGAGTTTGGGTGAAATCCATGGTGCGTCGTTTCGGTGGAACTTAACTCGCTTTTTGGGAAGGATAGAATCTAACCCTATGTGAATTAGGTCACTGAAGTGAGCATACTGTTCTTGGACGCTATCTATAGTGTCGATTAATGACCAGTCGACCCCCGTCATATAACGACCAAAAGCCTGTTTGGACTCAGCGTTAACAGCACGTGTAGTAACCGTTCTGTTTGCAGGAATATTGGCCTTCGATCTAATTTTTGGAAACAAACCAACAGTACAATGATCGGATAGTCCGAAGGGCGGGAATGGAGAAGGTTTCTCGTAGTGTTCTGTAAGATTAGTTGGCACTTTGTCGAGTGTACGATCCCCTCTTGTTGGAAAATGGACGACTTGCGTGAGGCGGAACTGCTTAATAACTGGTGAAACATTTGCCCTGTTCCAGTCGCCAGCGAGAATTATACCTGCGCCAGGGATATCACTCTCTATCCTAGAGAGAGAATCCATCATGTAATCAAGGAGGGGCTCATCTTTGGCAGGCGGTGGAGGATGGTATACTGTACCAATGATAAGGCAGCTATAACCCCGGGGCAATCGGTTGGGCGTGATTTTGGCCCACAAAACCTCAGGGCCCTCGGGGTCAGGAAACTCATAGTCCCGTAGAATTGAGAATTTGATGGAATCTTTTACATATAGAGCCACACCCCCATGTAGCTTGTGGGTCCTATCTTTGCGTATGATGTTGTAGCCACTAATGTCAACTACGCTGTCATCAATAGAATCTTTCAGCCATGTCTCCGTTATACAACAAAGATCAAACTCGTGGGTGTTCAAAAAAATACGAAGTTCGTCTATTTTTGGTGCCAAACTCATTACATTAGACACAGCTATTGACGGTACGAACTGCAAGGTGTTTTTCCTGGCGTCGATGTTTCTCTTAGGCTTGATAATAGCCAGATTATTGAAATTGACGGCTCTTTCTTCTGTGTAACGGCTGGAGGAAACACGCGTAGTTACTCTCACGGGAATTGTTGAAAGTCTCGGTAAAGCGTGATTATTGAACCGTAAAGATTCATTCAAGATGGAAGAGTTATAGCAATTAACAGTTCTTGGTCTTGTGTAACTACTGGAGATGGCGCGTGTGGTTGTTCTCACGGGAATTACTGAAAGCCCCGGTAAGGTGTGATTGTTCGACTGTGAATAATTATTCAAGGTTGAAAATTCATTCGTTTCTGAAGAATATTTGCTTCGGCCTGTATTTAATTGTGTTTTAGTAAGTCTTCCGGACCGTTTCCCTCGGTACTTAAAAATTCCATCCGCTCGAATGTTCTTAAATAAAACTGACCGTCTCTCCTGAAGGCTGTAATTTTTCCGGAGCGACACCAGTTCGCGCCGAGAGTACTGTAGGGTCGTTGTTTGGCGAATTGGAGAATCAAGCTGCCGAATTAAATCTCGAGTGGCTCTCTGCCGGCTACCAATGGCGATAATAGATTGAGCAGGACCGGGGTTGGTCGAAATATCAACGTATACCGTGATGTCCAATGGAGGGTCGTGGCCAGGGATGACTAAGGAGACAAACCCGTGTTTAGTGTGCTTCTGCATTGGAACTCTTGATCGATGAAAACCATCTTTGACGATACAAGTGCATTTCTTCTTGAGTTGAACAGCAGTGTGCAGGGGTTCCCACCTTGATTTAAAAGTAGCCTCGAAGGATAATAAATGGTTTAGAAATGCAGCGCTTAAACAGGATAGAATAGTGATAGAAACTAGAGCTACTCTAAACGTGGCCGCCATGATTGGCGCCGATTACAAAAGGCCATGTGATCCTTGATATACTGATAGTTTCTTTCAGTGTCTCAAATCCAGAGTTTTGACTTTGGTATCCCGCAGCAAAACTGGATGAAACACTGGCACTACAAGGAGGACGGCTAGGATTGTTGCTACTCATGACACCGCTAACATTAGCATCACATTTATGTACAGTAGTACTACCTGACACAGATGAGGTGGTGATGGGGAGAGGACCTGACAAATCACTTAGTGTAGTTTTAGTATTTGAAGCCACAGAGTTGGTATGGGTGTACTTTGTAATTTTACTTTGTATGAGTTCACCCAGTTCTTGAAAATCCTTTTCACTATCACCCTCACTGTTACTACCATTAGAAATGACATCAACAAGGCCTTTTAAGGCATAATAAAGGTAATCTGAAGAACTACAAAGATACAATGTTAACCTGTTATAAGGCTTTCCCAGTTCAGCTTTGTATCCATGTAAACTAAATGCCTCATCAGATTCTTTCAGTCGTTTAATTTCAGTTCCATCTGGGTATAGCAGTTTGTGGGAATTCACAGAGCAGTAGAAATTTCATTTCCGTTATGTGGCGATTGCTTAGCCACAGCTAACTTTAGTACCTCCTCACTATCTGCTGTTTTAGGAAGCCTTATGGGAAGACTTTTTCCTGGCTGAGGCTTTAGCATACTTTCCTCCTCCACGTAACGCAGTATTCCTATGTTTATTGTCACTGGTTCGTCCTTTTTTATTCTTTAACTTCTTGTTCTTCCGCTTAAAATGAAACACCTGCTCATCTTTTTTCTTCTTCATGAAGGTATCCAACTTTGGAACAGGTTCTTTGGAAGATAAAACATCAGATGTGCTTAGATCAGCCTCCAAGCATCCAGTTCTGCTGCTATGACGTTCCATCGTTTCGCAGCTAGAAGAACGATCGTCAGAGTTCTGGGCCGTAGGATTACCACATTCTACGCAGAATTTAAAACAGGATTTTACCTCGCTACCGCAATGGCTGCAAAACATGTTATCGAAAATTTAATACCGAAAAGCACGATGAGTTTAGCTTGGTCACATGGTAAACAGTCGCCATGTTCGACGCAGAAAATCGAGGCTCTCTGATATTATAATAAAGTTCGGATATAACGCGCGCTGTCATTGGTTGAAAGAGCGTGCTCTATGAGAGTGTAGAGCATAGAGCTGAGCTAAAGCTGTCACCCCATCTGCCAAATTGTACTATGTTCGACCTTTTCCGGGACTTCTTTTTAGCTTTTTTCCGACAAATGAAAGTGAAATTTCGGAACACGCGAGCCGGCAAGTAGCAACAGACCTTTTCCGGGACTTCTTTTTAGCTTTTTCCCGACAAATGAAAGTGAAATTTCGGAACACGCGAGCCGGCAAGTAGCAACAGAAGAACTAAACAAAGGTTTGTAAACATACCAGGCGCCGTGGTTTACGTTATTAAAATGTGAGCAGATACGAAAATCCTCAAAGGAAAAACAAAATAGACGTTCCGAGTTTTAAATATTTTCACGCTCAGTTAGATTGCAAGCTTACTTACGTACGGTAATTAAAATCAAACACAGCTAACACTCGTATAGTATATAAAGTTCAGTGTTCAAAAGCAAAACAGAACAAAACAGAAATGATGAAAAATATTACCAAACTGGCATAACTGTTAAAATTCGTACTAATCATGATGGTGTCTGAGCAAATATGATCATGCAAAAGTCCATCGCGGCTCACTCATCATGGCGATCTCCGTTCATCACAGAAAAGTAAGCCTCAGAAACTACATCGGCCGCCCTTCGAGTGAAAAAATAAGAGGTTGCTCTGATATCCTTTCTGATGCGTTGAGTGGAAAGTCACATCAGTCACTGCAACCGAGTTTTGCGGCGCTGCCATCCCGAGCGATCTTCATGTTCCAGTGAATTCGGCTGTCGTTCATTCAAAAAATACTCCCCTTGAACAGTTTGTTTTCTACCTTGTCATGTGAAAAAACTCGCGTGTTTTATGAGCCATAATTCGGCTGAAGTTCACTGAACATTTCACTTAGAGATTTTGTATTAGAGACTTAAAAACTTCAGGCAAAAGTGTTAAATTCGACCTGCCGAACAATTTTAGTTTGTAAACTAACGCAAAATGTGAACTTTGATGGTTTGACATTTTTGACAGCTTCAGCCTTGCACAGCCAATTAGATTATTTGAACCATTCTAACAGGGATTCTGATTGGCTTGTTGTAGCGTGCTTTATGAGAGTATGGAGCATGCTGTCGACATTGTTGTTCGCTTTGGAAATGAAGTTTGTTTTGAAAATTGAAAGTAATGCTTAAGGACTTTAACGGATTATTTATTATAAATCAAATAGAGAAGCCTTGACTGTGCTCTGTTCTGTTATAAAATACTTAGGAAGCGGCTAGAGCACTCAAGAACTACGTCTCGTGTTTCTCCCTACACTTCTTTCGTGCTCTAGCTACTTCCTGCGTGCTTTATAACAGAACAGAGCGCAGTCAAGGCTTCTCTATTTGTTAAATCACGGCGCAAGTGCTCAGTCTTTTGGTTTGTGTTTCGGGAAAATTGGTTAGTGTTTTGAGAAGTTGTTTTGTGTTTCGGTAAACTGATTTGTGTTTCGGGAAATTGGTTTGTGTTTTGAGAAACTGTTTTGTGTTTCGGTAAATTGATTTGTGCTTTGAGAAATTGGTTTGTGTTTTTGAGAAATTGTTTTGTTTTGGTAAACTGATTTGTGTTTCTGGAAATTGGTTTGTGTTTTGAGACATTGTTTTTTGTTTTGTAAAAAAACATGTCTTCGTTTGTTTGCTACTAAATTGGCCGTTTTAAGCTTTATCGCACGTAAAACATTTTCTGCGTTTGTTTGCCGCTTTATTACACCCATTTTGACATCACTAGTGGTCCCTGTAATCTAATTGGCTCTAATTGGTGCGATTTATTCACGAATCACACCATTTTTTGCTTTAAATCGCATCTTTTTCCCAGCAAATGAGGAGGTTACGTTAAAAACAAAACAACCAATCAGATTTTAAGGCTTGTTTAAAGTAACCGATCAAATTGCAGGAAAATGAAAGACAAGGAGTATCATGTGGCAAATTTTGCAACTTTTGTTTCCAAAAACGTTACTTTTTTCCCCCAAAAAATGGACATGAATTTAATTTCAGACCGGCTCAGAACTGCATCAATAAAATATTTGAACTGACCAAGTCCTGTATTTGGGTGATTTAAAAATGGATGTAATAAAGTGGTAATTGAACCTCGTGTCGTGCAATTTTGGAAATTGAAATCTGAAATCATACTTATGATTTCAAATCACGCGTATGATTTCAGCCCAAATTGCACTCCACTCAGTGCAATTACAAATGAATTGAGCTGTTTTGTGACGATAGGTTTTCACTCGCTAACTGGGAAACTGAATCTTCGCGGACGGAACAATAACAACTTGGGGAAATAACTCGGTAAAGACCACTTGGCAGCGAGAACGGAAACTCGTCACGATTTCCTGGCACACGAAGATCTACTTCGAGCGAGCTTATACGGACGTCAAGGATAAGACAATCTTTGGTTCCACAGTACTTTTATTCTAGGTCAGGCCAACAAGTGACCTCTAGCGTACTCTAGTTTGTAATCATCAAAGCTGTACAAGGTACTTGCTTAAGAACTAACTGGTGTGAAGTGCTATTGTTATCCAAATCGCAATATTTGAATAAGGACACAAAGGAGCGGAAAAAAGTCTCTTTGAAGTCAAACGAAAACTACTTAAATATTCCATCTGTTTCTACGACGGAAAGAATCTCAAAATTAAAAAGACGGATGCAATAAACTCTAGGCCATTAAAAATAGGAAACTTAGGTGCGAATTTACAGCTCTGATATAGAAAACAATACCCATCTTAATTGCAGCAGCGCAGCTTAGGAAATAAAAACGGAAAAGCAAATAAAAGTTTCTGCTTATCTATGCAAGGTTGGTTTGGAAACCATCGCATGAAAAGAAATTAAATTTACGAGTATAAACTCAGCTGCTATCTACCATGAAAACCAATGTTTCCAGAAAGACCATTAACACTTATATTTACCTAAAAAAAACCATGTAATAAATAACAAAAGTGCCGACAAGTAGGTGCATATGATGAAAGCGAGTAACAACAAAATTCTATTCAAAAGCTATTGTGGTTTTTATGCAATTTTTGATTTTTTTTTAAATGAAAGGACTTGAAATGGTTAAATGTGAAAGTTTACGAATAAATATGTTCCAAACAACCACACGGAAAAATCAGTGAATTTTCCCGTAACAGTTTTTAGCTTTATCGCACCAGAAAATGTTTTCTGCCTGTATGCAGTTAATCACGCTAGTTTCAGCTTTATCTCACTCAAAACGTTGTTTCGCTTCTCCGCCAATGAATTATGCTTTTTTAAGCTTTATTGTGCCGAAAATAGGTTTTCTGTCTTTTGCAGCTAATCACGCTGTTGTTGCCTTTTAAAGCAACGTAAAAAGGTTTTCTGCCCGTTTGCAGTTAATCACGCTGATTGTCGCTATATCTCAGTCAAAACAACGCTTTTTCTCTTTTCCTGCTAAACTATGCTGTTGTCAGCGTTATCGCGCCGAAAACATTCTTTTGCTCCTTTGGCTCTGAATCAAGCAGTTTTTATGAATCTGCAGATTGTACAATTGAACCATTTGACCTAGTTATGCATTTTTTCCAATTGAACCTTTAAAGCTAGTTATGCATTTTGTCTGGTTAAACCATCAGGGCCAGTTTCAAATGGTTCTACTGCACAATTTGCACAATGTAGCTGAATTAAATCCAGTAGTTAAATTGGTCAAAATAGGTTAATTGATTTAACTGGTTAAATAGTCAAACAAGGGAACACAGTTAAACTGCACAAATTAAACAAACTATCTTCATCAGTTCAAGTAGTTTAAATGGTCAAACTAGTTTAGGGTTAGGGTTTAATCAGACAAAAAGTATTACTAGCTTAATTAGTTAAACTCGCACAAAACAACTTTTTTGCAGTTATGGCGCAAAACTACACTGTTTTGTAAAGCTCCGAAAACGTGTTTTCGTATGGTTCCAATTAAACTGGGCTGTTTTGAGCTTTATTTAATTAAAAACAATGGTGGCTTTTTGTTGCTAAACTATGCTGTTAAAGCTAAAACTAGCATGATAGGTTAGCAAAATGCAAAAACCTTTTTTCAGTGCACTTACGCTAAAAGCAGCGTAACTCAAGAACAAACAAGCAAACAAAACGTTTTAATTCGATAACAAATAAAAACCGTGGTTTGACTAACATCAGCGTGATTGGCTGAAAACAGGCAGAAAACAGGTTATTTCAGCGGCAAAGAAGCGAAATAACGTTTTCGTTGAGCTAAATCTACAGAGACGAAATTAAGCTTCATAAAAGCTGAAAACTTGGTCTTTAGTAGAGTAAAGCTGAAAACAGCGTAAACTTGACGAAAACAAGCCGAAACATCTTTTCGGTGCCAAAAAAGTTTAGCGACAAAAAAAGTAACACATTGCTTTTCGTAAGATAAAGACCAGAACAGCCTAATTTAGCTGCAAACAAAAGAAAACATCTTCTCGATGCGAAAAAGCTGAAAAAAGCATAATTTTGCCACAAAAAAATCCCAGAAACGTTGTACTTAGTGAGATCAAGGTAAAGTCCGCTTGATTAGCTGCACCCAGGCAAAAAAACTAACAAGAGTGTAATTCCAATCCAGTCCTTTTGCGTTTCACTGTTTTCGCTTGTTTCGTCGCTAAAACCATTTGACCCGATTAAGCTTGCTGGTGGATTTTGTCCATATGTGCCAATTGAGCCAACTCAGCAACTTTCTACGTTTTGTGCCGTTTGACTGTTTCCGCTGTTTGCACTTTTTTTTAGTTGAACTGTCTCCTTGCTGGTTTGACTACTTAACCACTTAAGCTGTTTAAGGTGGTTATGCTTTTTGTCGGATGAAACCCTAACTCTAAGTTAGTTTGACCATCTTAATGACTAGACCGTTGAACCATTGAAACTACATTGTGCAGTTTGTGCAGTTGAACTAATAAGCATAGTTATGTATTTTGTCTAGTTGAGCAACATCAGCTAATTTGACCATGTAAAGTACTTAAACCAGTTCAGATAAATTGTATAGTATTTCTCAGTTGACCTTAGTTTGACTGTTAAACAACTTGAATTATTTGAGCTTAATGGTTCAAATTGTGCAGTTGAACCGATTACACTAGTTATGCACTTTGTTCAGTTGAAGCATTCAAGTTAGTTAAAACAGTAAAACGATGATCTGAATTTCTCCAAAAGTACGCCGATTCTGGAACTGAAACTACCCTCCTAGCTGGTTATAATATTCTAGTTTTTAAATATGTAAAAATTTCTGCGGGCCTGCCTCTACTTTTTATAGGGGCAACTCGCGAAAAAAGCTCAAAATTAGATATTGCATAATTTGACGATGTTTACATCTAATGTTCTCAAGAACAAACGTTTCAGACAAATGGAACGTGCGAAGCTTTGAGAGAATGTTATCTTATGAGCAATATCCGAAGTGAAATCTCGCCTCTGGTTGTCATCTTTTAAAAAAAAATTGATCAACCTTCATGGAGAACAACTCGACGTAACTACAAACATATACTTCAAATCATCCAGATTCCGAATGTTGCACCTTCTTTCATGGGAATTTGAGCAATCCGAAATCCTCTGAAGACACACTGTTATACTTGTATGATGTGATTTGAAACATGTTGAAGTCGGCTGATCTACACGAAACTATCCTCACACCGGTCATTTGTCATAAAAAAAGCTTGTAAAGGTATAAGTATAACAGTGTATCAAGTACAATTATAACAGTGTATCTTCAGAGGACTTCTGATCGCTCAAAGTTCCATGAAAGAAGGTGCATCAATCAGAAGCTGAATGATATGCACACGATTTGAGGTATATTTTTGTAGTTACGTCGAGTAGTCCTCCATCGTTGATCAATTTTTGTTAAAAGATGACATCCAGAGGCGAGATTTCTCTTCGGGATATTGCTCATAAGATAACATTCTTTCAAAGCCTTGCATGTTTCATTTTTCCGCAACATTTGTTGTTGAGAACATTAGATTTTTGCGACGTTTTTGTAGGAAAATGAGGCCCCAGGCCTCGAACAAGCAGCCGTTGATACCATCACGACAATGATGCTGCGACCTTAAAAAGGAAATTTTTGTGCATTACCCCTGAGTGCCTAACTGCATGAAAAATTTGAAGGGGGGTTGAAAATTTTCATTTCCCAAGATATTTGATTATTACAGAGACTTGCTCTTAACTGTTATCGCTCGATTTACTTAAGTCTGTTGAGCCATGTCAGCCACTTGTTTTGACCAGTTTAACCATTTCAACTAGTTCTGAATTTTGTCCACTCGAATAATTTAAGCTTGATTGACCATTTGAACTAGTCTAACCAGTTGCCATAGATTCTGTAGATTATGCAGCTATACTGTTTGCAACAGCTTGATAATTTTTCCGCTTAAACTGTTTAACCTAGTTATGCACTTTGTTTGGTTGAGCTTTTTAAGCTAGTTTAACTGTGTTCCCTTGTTTGACTATTTAACCAGTTGAATCAATTCAAATACTTTTACCATTTTAACTACTGGATTCAATTCAGCTACATTGTGCAGATTGTGCAGCTGAACCATTTGACCTAGTTATGCATTTTGTCCAATTGGCCATTGAAGCTAGTTATGCATTTTGTCCAGTTAAGCCATTAAAGCTAGTGTCATTTAACGACCTAAATCAAGTTTTGGCTAAAAAATTAAGAAACTTTTCGCTAGTTTGACTATTTAAACCAATTAAGCTAGTTTGACCATATAAACTAGTTGAAGTAATTAAGGTAGGTTGTGCAGTTAAACCATTTAAGATAGGTATGCATTTTGTCCAGTTAAATTATTTTTAGCTAGTTTGACCACTTCAACCATTTAATATAGATTGTGCAATTTCCGCAGTTTCATGGTGTTTGTTAGTTCGATTATTTAAGCAGATCAACTAATCAAGCTTGATGCAAGCGTTTGTTCAAGTGTTTGTTGCTTTTTTTCCTTAAAAAGTTTTAGGTAGTTTAAACATTTAAAGAAGTTTAACCAGCTGAAAGTAATTTTGCAATTTTCGAAGGTTTACTGTTTTCAATGTTTAACTAACTGGTTAATTAGTCAAAGCAGCGAAGATAATTAAATACACAAGAAGTTGAAATGGTCACACTTGCCTAAAAAGCTAAATCGGACAAAATGCATCAGTTGAATAGTTCAAACAGTAAAATAGTCAAACTATCCAAAACAGTATAACTGCACAACCTATGTCAACAGGTTTGACTAGTTCCAATGGTCAATCAAGCTTAAACTATTCAAGTAGACAAAATGCATAGTTATGCATGGTTCAATAGATTAAACATCAATTGAGCAACATTTCAGCTGCACAAATTTCAAAATCGATCTTAATTGGTCGAGGTAGATCACATGGTCAAACAAGCTTAAATGCTTTAACTGGACAAAATGCATAGTTAGCTTAATAGGATCAACTGTAGAAACCACATAATCTAGCTTAATTACAGTTCACATGGTCAAACTAGCTTAATACTTCAACTGAAAAAAAATTAATACCTTGCTAAGTACGTTCGACTTCACAACCTGGACAATCTCGCTGAACTGGTTCACCTGGTTTAACAGTAAAACCAAGGTCACCTGAGAAACGGTCAAATAAGCCAAGACAGTCAAGCAGCACCGATTACAAAATCTTTGTCAATTGGTTGAAGAAGCTAAAATGGTCAAACTGGCTTGAATGGTTCAATTGCACAAAATGCATAACTAGCTTAAATGGTTCCGTTGCACAAAAACTGCACTATCTACCTTAATTGGTGTAAATGGTTAAGATAATCAAACCAGAAGAAACAGTGGAAGTGCACAAATTGCTCTACTGAAATGGTTGATTATGTTCAAATGCTCAAACTAGGTTAATTGGTTCAACTTGACAAAATGGATAACTAGCTCGATAGGATCAACCGCACAAACTGCAAAATCAAGCTAAATCGTTTAAACCCGCTAAAGAGTCAAAGTAGCCTAAACTACACAATCTTTCTTAGTAGGTGAAACTTGTTCAAATGGCCATACTAGCCTCCATGGTTCAACTGGACAAAATGCATAACTAACCTAAATGTCTTAGTTAATTAAATTATCAAAGCAGGGAAGACAGTTAACCAGCTTGAAGTATTGCAATGGTCAACCTACCTTCAATTGTTGAAGAGCAAAAACGGCAAAATCTAGCCCAATTGGTTTGAGAAGTCGAAATAGTCACACTAGTTTAATCGGTTCTACTTTTGAAATAGTCAATTTAGCTGAAATTAAAAAATTGCCCATTTTGTTGAAATGGTTCAACTGAATAAAATACGTAGATAACTTAATTAGTTCAACTGCAAAAAGTTCACAAGCTGGCTCAAATGCTTCGACTGCTTAAATAGTAAAAGAAGCAGACACAAATAGGTTGCACCAATTGCAAAATATTTTTTAATTGGTCAAAGTTTTTCACGTGGTCAAAGTAACCAGAATAATTATATGATACCCATTGATAAAATAGCACGACTTATCCCTTATCAGAAATGCTTCCTACGAGCCAGATTAAGAAACTAGCAGAGACTATGAGGATAGGAAGTCCTCTTGTTATCAAATCAACAACGAAACAAAGTGGTAGGTTCTTTGGTACACTGCTAGCAAGTATTGATGTTCCATTGTTATTAAAAGCATTACCTAGTAATGGTATTCAGGCTTATAGCAGATATCAATTGCCACCACCAAAATCCGATGGTAGTGGCATGCAAGTGAGAACATAAAATGAGTCATTGGTGCCGCACAGACCACCTCCATTTGTAGGTAGTTGGTCTAAAGAGGGAGAAGTGTATCCTCGGGCAGCACCACCATTCGTCGATAGTTGGCCTAATTAGACAGGTACCGTGGCTGCTGGTTTTCATAAAAGCAAAACAAAAAAGACAACAAATGGAAAAGGACTACTGGCGGGGAAAAAACTCACCATTCAACGGATTCCCTCTAGTGGGCACAAGTTTGAAAATAAAGCATTGTCCAATTATGAAATAATTAACTGGGTGTGTTTTTCAGAGATCAGAAGAGTGATAAGCATAGGATAGAATAATGTTATGAATGTCAATGATAGTGTAGGTGGTAGTCCACATTGGCTTGTCATGAATATCTAAGGAGATAATTGAATACTTCGACAGTTTTGGTCCAAAATAGGTTTTAAAGTTGTACAATAGATCACATCTCAATGATGTGTGTAACATCCCACAGTATCAGGATTTGTTCAGTGTCTTATGTGGATACTAACTATTGTTTGTATTACATGAATGACCACAGTATGGGGAAGACATATTATAACGTCATAAAAGTGTTTTCCCATACTGATTATGCTTATAAGAAAAACTCATAAAATAGTACTTCATAGAAGCATATATGCGTAAGATGTCGAAAAGGTGATAAAGGGGACACTGGAGCACAGGGACCTAAGGATGATGAAGGTGACACAGGGCCACAGGGGCCATCTGGTAGTGGTTATTCTGCAGACTTTTCAACTGTTTTATTATTATTGGATGGAACTCAGATAATGATAGGTAACTTGCATATGAATAGTAAAAAGGTTTTTAGTTTTGGGAATCCATCAGGTGTAACAGATGCCAGTAATTCAAAGTATGTTGATACCATTTCAAACAACAAACTGAGTGGCTCTGAGACTTTCCAAGGTGATATAAATACGAATAACAACCGTATTAAGAACTTGCATACACCCACTTCAAATAAGGATGCTTGTTAATGGCGTATCGTACTTGGCATAATACTTGTTAGTAGTTTGATATTAAAAACATAGTGTGAAACGAAAAATTTTAAATAGATTGAATTATGTCGATTTGCTTTTACTACCTACCGACACTCATTGAATTAATGTCCCATTTAAGAGGAGTGTCATTTGATAAAGAGAGTTATTTGGACCAGCTGAAATCTGTAGACAATGTTTTCCTACACATGTGTTCCTTGGTTGACGCTTTTAAGCAACAGTACAAGAGATAGTTTACTTGTGATTGATTAATTATTTATTAAGTATTATGTTGTAATCAGCACTAATTAGTTTTAACATATTGTTCCAGTAGTTGTGATAATATGAAAGGGTTTTCTTTGATTTGGTTATCTTTATGTAACCTACATTGATTTGTTTATCATTTAATATCATGATGAAATTAAAATTAATCATCGGTTTTCTATTACCATTGATCTGTGGTTACCATTTATATTTTCAAAGACTGTTATTGCCTTATTTTTGTTCTTTGGTGTTATTATCATGTCATACTTTTTGGTTGGACTAAATATTACCCTAATCAGGAAAGTATTTCCTGAAATATGTTGATCTTCCTATTATTTCACACTGGTTATTATGGAAGCTACAAAACTCTTTCATTGGTTCATAACCATCTACATGCCCACAATTGGTGCACAAAATCACATGGTCTTTATTCTCCAAGCACTGTTTCTCCCAACATTTCTCTACAATGACTGATCGTTCCTTTATTTGCTTTTTACAACGAATTACTTCTTTTAATTCAACATGAATTATTTTATTTGAATACTATATATCATAATATTACATAGATATTATATGTTTAAATATTATAAGGGGTCATCCTTGGTTCCTTTAAATTATATTTCATATTATATAATTTCTCTTCAGCTTCTAATATATTGTCCTTATTAAAATATCTTGTATATCCTGTATAAATATGTATTTTATCACGGTCATCAATCCAATAGGCATTATCATCCAGTTCACTATCATCTGTAAAGCTACTGTCATAACTATCACTACTATCTCAAGAATCGTCTTGACCCTCATATACATAATCGCTATCTTGACTACTATGATAACTACTATCATCTGATTATATTTCCTGAGATTCCATGTATACCCATACATTATGATAGCATATGGATTCTAAGAAATAATAAGTATTATAAGAAAAAGCCAGTCCAAAATTAGCACGCAATAATAATACAGAATCACTGATATCTGGTGAATATGCGCTGAAGCACCAAGTACTTCACCACTTTCTTAACTAGTTAAACCACTTAAGCTAGATTGTGTAGTTTGTGTAATGGAATTATTTAAGCCAGTCATGCATTTTGTGCAGTTGAACCATTTTAACTACTTCAACCAATTAAGACAGATTTTGCAATCTGTGCAGTTTAACTGTTCTCTCTGGTTTGACTATTTTACAAGTGCAACCAATTAAAGTAGTTGACCATTTTAAATACTTCAAGAAACTAAGAAAGAATGAGCAGTTTGTGCCGTTTATTCCCACAATTTTAAGTATTCCAACCAGTTGAGAAAGATTGTACAGTTTTTATCAGTTGACCTTCGACTGTTAAACCACTTGAACTATTTCAGTGTATTGTGGATTGTTCAGTTTAGTGTACTATTTTTGTGTAGATTGTGCAGTTGAACTGATTCAGTTAGTTATGCTTTATTAGCTTAAGCAAAACTATGTTCGCTGGTTGTACTATTCCACTAGTTAGTAAGACTATCAAAAACAGCTAAACTGCACTAACTGCACAATCTATCTCAACTAGTTCAAATGGTCAAACTAGCTGAAATTGTTTAAGTGGACAAATGCATAACTAGCTTAATAGGTTCGACTGCACCAACTTCTCAATCTAGGTGAACTGGTTGAAATGGTCATGAAATAATCAAAGTAGCGACAACTGTAAGTGCACAAATTGCACTATCTATCTCAAATGGCCGTTGTAGTTCAAATGCTCAAACTAGGTTAATTGGTTCAACCGGACAAAATGCAAACTAGCTCGATGGGATCAGCTGCGCAAACTGCACAATCAAGCTTAATTGGTTAAACTTGTTAAATGGTTAAAGTAGCTAAGACAGTTTAACTGCACAACTTGCATGATCTACCTTAATTGATGAACGTTGTTCAAATGGCCATACTAGCTTCAATGGTTCAACTTGACAAAATTCAGAACTAGATTAGTTGGTTCAACTGATTAATAATCAAACTAGGGAAGACAGTAAAACTGCATGAAGTAGTGCAATAATGAAACTGCCTTCGATTGTTGAAATGCACAAACGGGAAAATGTTACCCGTTTGTTTAAGAAGTTAAATGATCAAAGTAGCTCAGTTAGTTCAACCAGTTAAATAGTCTAATGGGCAAAGACAGTCATGTGCATAAATAGTCCAATATTAATTCGTTGAAGTAGTTCAACGCTCGACCGAACTAGCTAAAATGAGTCAATTGGACAAAATGCACATCTATCTTAATAAGTTCAAATGCACGAACTGCAAAATCTAGCATTATTAGTTCAAATTGTTAAAATACAGTAATATGCCGATTACTTGATTACTATATTTGAGCATATAATATCTATAAAATATTATGATATATTGTATTGTAATAAAATAATTAATGATGAATTGGATGAAGTAATTCGCTGTTACCCTTCCAAATATTGTGTACCACCTATTATTAAACAAGATGATGACAAATTGAATAACAGATTTAGTTTCTTGAACCTCTTATAGGCTTTTTTAAACAACCAAAGTTTCTCGGGGTAGTATTTGTGTAATAATGTAACTTCATTTATTGCGTCTTTGTTTAATGATTTATCTATATGATTAAAGTTTGCAACACTCCTTTTGTTGAAGCTTATATATATGTTTATATTAATCAGATATTTCTCATCATTAATTGAGCATAAAGCCCACCATCGAGAGTGCCATTATCTACACCGAATGATATAGGGTGAACGGTAAATTTTGCAGATATTCCAAGAAATGTAACATCTATCCATTCATTGTTTGTATTTTGTGCAAATACAGTGTATCGCTTACTAATGGTCCGGAAGAATCATGTACTTTATAGTAGAAATGTGTTGCAGGCCCCTTGTAACTATATCTTTGAAGAAATTCATATGTTCCATCCATATCAAAACGTTAATTTGTCACTATACACTGTGAAAAGTATATTATTGGAAACTCCACATTTTAATCTTGATATTAAGATTTGGTTTCCTTTTCATCATCATGTGCCATTTCATAATTAAAAAAATATACAGTTACAAATACCAATGTCGCTGCTTGCTTAACACCATCCACATATGATTTCTTTACAGCATCGTTATCGTTTGTTGGTGTAGCTAAATTGATTATGTCTTTTATTACACCCATTTTGAATCACTGGTGGTCCCTGTAACCTGATTGACTTCAGTTGGTGCGATTTGTGAATAAATCGCACCATTTTTTGCTTTAAATCGTATCCTTTTCCCAGCCAATGAGGAGGCTACACTAAAAACAAAACAGGCAATCAGATTTCAAGGTCTGTTTAAAGCAACCAATCAAATTTCAGGAAAATGAAAGACAACGAGTGTAGTAGCAAACTTTGCAACTTTTGTTTTCAAAACTCTTATTCCCCCCCCCCCAAAAAAAAAAAACTAATGAGGATAAGCAGTTGAAAAGTTTGCAGAATCATCACTAGCAAATGGCCCCTGTGGCCCTGTATCACCCTTATTACGACCTCTGACACCAATGTCATCTTTATCAACCTTTGTATCTCCTCTGTTACCTTTTGGACCCTAAGGACCAGTATCTTCCTTTCGGTCCTTGTGCTCCAGTGTCTCCTTTGTCACTTTTAGGACCCTGAGACCCAGCACTACCACTACCAAGTGGCCCTTGTACGCTGGTATCACCCTTGAGGCCTTGTGCACCAGTATCTCTTTTGTAACTATTATCAAAAAGTTAGACTAGTTCAAATGGTTAATCAAGCTAAAACTGTTCAAGTAGACAAAATACATAATTATGCATGGTTCAATAGTTTAAAAGTCAATCGAGCAACAGTTAAATTGCACAAATTGCAAAATCGATCTTAATTGGTCAAAGTAGTTCACATGGTCAAACTACCTCAAATACTTTAACTGGACAAAATGCACAATTAGCTTAATAAGATCAACTGCACAAACCGCAAAATCTAGCTTAATCGGTCGAATTAGTTCACATGGTCAAACTAGCTTAATACTTCCAAAAAAAAATAGACACTTAGCTCAATCAGTTCAACGTCACAACCTGAAACATCTAACTGAAATGGTTCACCTGGTTTAACAGTCAAATTAAGGTCACCTCAGAAAAATTGCACAATCTCTCTCAACTGGTTGAAGTACTTTAAACGATCAAACCAGCCAAGACAGTCAAACTGCACCGATTGCAAAATCTTTGTTAATTGGTTGAAGAAGTTCAAATGATTAAGCTTGCTTAAATGGGCCAATTGTATAAATTCATAACTAGCTTAAATGGTTGCATTGCACAAACTAGCTTACTTGGTTAACCAGTTGAGTTAATCAAACTAGAAAAGACGGTAAAAGTGCACAAGTTGCAGTATCTATCTGGAGCGGTATATGTTGTTCAAATGCTCAACTTGGGTTAATTGGTTCAACTGGACAAAATGGATAGCTAGCTCGATAATATCAACTGCACAAACTGCACAATCAAACTGAGTTGTTTAAACTCGCTAAATAGTCAAAGCAGCTAGAACAGTTAAATTGCACAAATTGCACAATCTTTCTTAGTTGGTTAAACTTGTTCAAGTGGCTTCCATGGCTCGTTCAAATACCTTCCGTGGTTCAACTGGACAAAATGCATAACTAACTTAAATGTTTCATCAAGTTAAATAGTCAAACTAGGCAAGACAGTGCAACGGTCAAATTACCTTCAATTGTTGAAGTGCACAAACGGCAAAATCTAGTCCAATGGGTTTAAGAAGTCAAAATAGTCACATTAGTTTAATCGGTTCTACTTCTGAAAGAGTCAATTTAGCTTAAATGACAAAATGCCCAACTTGCTGAAAGCTATGACGTTAGCAAGTCCTCTTATTATCAAACCAACAACGAAACAAACTAGTGGGTTCCTTGGTATATTGCTGGCAATTATTGGTTTCTCATTGTTATTAAAAACATTAACTGGTAATGGTATTCTGGTTTGTAGCAGATATCAACCGCTACCACCTCTTCCACCACCAAAATCAGATGGTAATGGCATGCAGGTGACAAAATAAAATGAGTCATTGGTGCCGCATAGACCACCTCCATTTATAGTTAATTGTCCAAAAGAGTGTATCCTCAAGCACCACCACCATTCATTGGTAGTTAACCTAGTTAAACAGGTACCATGGCTGCTGGTTTTAATGAAAGCAAAAAAAAGGCAACCAAAGGAAAACGATTACTGGTGGCGAAAAAAACTCGCCACTGAACGGAGTCCCTCAGTGGGCGCAAGTTTCAAAATAAAGCATTGTCCAACTATGCTATAATTAACCGAGTAAAGAGAATGGGAATAAATCATTTTATGGGTGTATTTCTTAGAGATCAAATAAGTGATAAGCAAAGGATAGGATAATGTTATAAATCTTGATGACAGTCTGGGTGGTGGTACACATTGGGTTGTTATGAACATCGAAAGAGATATTGAATAATTCGACAGTTTTGTCTCAATTGTCCAAAAGAGGTTATAAAGGCGTCCAATAGATTAAATATTAATGATGTATATAACAGCACAAAGTATCAGGATTTGTTCACTGTCTTATGTGGATACTAACTATTCTTTGTATTACATGAATGACCACAGTGTGGGAAAGACATATTATAATGTCGTAATAATGTTTACCCATACTGATTTTGCTTATAATGAAAACTTCCTAAAACAGTTTTTCTTATATAAGCATATATTATAATGGGCATATTTACTGTAAATCATAGCAAACTACAGATAGATACAACTGTGGACGGTATTGAAGGACCAGCAGGGCCACCATGACCAAAAGGTGATAAGGGTGATACTGGTTCAAAAAGAGACAAAGGTGATAGAGGTCTAAATACTGATGCACAAGGCGCCAAGGACGACGTTGGTGCACAGGGGCTATCTGGTAGTGGTGATTCTGTAGACTTGTCAACTGTTTTATTGTTGGATGGAACTCAGATAATGACAGGTAATTTACATATGAACAGTAAAAGAGTTGTTAGTCTTGGGAATCCATCAGGTGCAATGGATGCCAGTAACAAAAAGTATGTTGGTACCATTGCAAACAACATACTGAGTGGCTCTGAGACTTTCCAAGGTGATATAAACATGAATAACAACCGTATTAAGAACTTGGATACATCCCTTTCAAATAATGATGCTGTTAATAGGGTATTATACTTGGCATTATACCTGCTGGTGGTTTGATATTAAAAACATGCCATGAAAGGAAAGATTTTAATATGATCAAATTATGTTGATTTGCTTTTACTACCTATGTAAAGGCACTCATTAAATTAAGGTCCTATTTAAGAGGAGTGTCATTTGATAAAGAGAGTTATTTGGACCAACTGAAATCTGTAGACAATATTATCCTACACATGTGTTCCTTGGCTGATGATTTTGAGTAACGTTACTAGAGGTAGTTTACTCGTGATTGATTGATTATTTATTAAGTATTATGTTGTAATCATTATCAAATAGTTTCAATATGTTGTTCCAGTAGTTGTGATAATATGAAAGGGTTTTCTTTGATTTTGTTATCCTTATGTCATCTATATTGATTTGCATATCATTTAATATCATAATGAAATTGATATTAATCATCGGTTTTCTATTACCATTGATCTGTAGTGATGCATTGTTTATCTTTTCAAAGACTGTTTTCTTACTTTTGTTCTTTGTGATTATTATTATCTCATACTTTTTAGTTCGATTAAATATTACCTTATTAAGAAAGTATTTCCTGAGATATATTGACCTCCCTATTATTTTATAGTTGCTATCATGGAAGCTACAAAACTCTTTCATTGGTTTATTGCCATCTTGCTCACAATTCGTGCACACAATCACATGGTCTTTATTCTCCGAGCACTGTTTCTCTCAACATTTTTCTACTATCATTGATCGTTCCTTTATTTGCTGATAACAAAGTATTTCCTGAGATGTATTGACCTCCCTATTATTTTACAGTTGCTATCATGGAAGCTACAAAACTCTTTCATTGGTTTACTGCCATCTTGCTCACAATTCGTGCACACAATCACATGGTCTTTATTCTCCGAGCACTGTTTCTCTCAACATTTTTCTACTATCATTGATCGTTCCTTTATTTGCTGATAACAACGAATTACTTCATTCAATTCAACATGAACTATTTTATTGCTATACATTATATTATAATATTTCATAGATATTATATGTTTAAATATTATTGGGGGCTATCCTTGGTTTCCTTAAATTAGATTTCATACTACGTGATTCCTCCGCTGCGTCTAATATATTTCCCCCGTTAAAATATCTTGTATATTCTGTATAATTATGAATATTATCTTGGTCATCAAAGTAATAGGCATGACCATCCAGTCCACGATAATCCATAAAGCTACTATCATAACTATCACTACTCTCTGAATAATAGTGTTGACTATCATATACATAATCACTATCTAGACTATTATTTTAAATACTTCAAGAAACTTTGCTTGATTATGCAGTTTGTGCCATTTATCCACACAGATTGATTTGAGCATTTCAAGTATTCCAACCAGTCGAGAAAGATTGTGTAATTTTTCTTAGTTGACCTTTGACTGTTAAACCACTTGAACTATTTCAGCTAGATTATCCAGATTGTGCAGTTGAAGTGATTAAGCTAGTTCATGGTAACTAGCTTAAGCATCACTATCTTCGCTGGTTTGACTATTTCACTAGTTAATAGGACTATAAAAAACAGCTAAACTGCACTAACTCCACAATCTATCTCAACTGGTTGAACTAATTCAAATGGTCAAACTAGCTTAAATTGTTCAAGGTGACAAAATGTATAACTAGCTTAATAGGTTCAACTGCACAAACTTCTCAATCTAGCTTAACTGGTTGAAATGGTTGAATGATCAAACTGGCAAAAACTGTAGGAGTGCACAAATTGTACTATCTATCACAAATGGTCGATGTAGTTCAAATGCTCAAACTAGGTTAATTGGTTCAACCGGACAAAATGCATAACTAGCTCGATAGGATCAGCTGCACAAACTACACAATCAAGCTTAATTTGTTAAACTCGGTAAAAGAAGTTTAAATTCTTTGAATGATCAAAGAAGCCAAGAACGTTTAACTGCACAAATTACATGATCTATCTTGATTGATTAATGTTGTTCAAATTGCCATACTAGCTTCAAAGGTTGAACTGCACAAAATTCAGAACTAGCTTAAATGGTTCAACTGGTTAAATAGTCAAACCAGGGAAGACAGTTAAACTGCCTGAAGTAGTACAATGGTCAAACTGCTTTCAATTGTTGAAGTGCACAAACGGCAAAATGTAGCCCAGTTTCTTTAAGGAATTAAAATGATCAAAGTAGCTTAATTAGTTCAACCAGCTAAATAGTTCAATTAGCGAGGACAGTTATATGCACAAATTGTCCAATCTTAATACGTTGAAGTTGTTCTATGCTTGCTCGAACTAGCTAAAAAAAGTTCAACTGATCAAAATAAACAACTATCTTAATAAGTTCAACTGCACAAACTGCAAAACCTTGCTGAATTGATTTAAATTGTTGAAATAGTCAAAGTAGGTGAATTGGTTCAACTTTAAAAACGGTCAAACCAGCCTAAATGATAAAACTCACGACTTGCTGAAATGTTTCAACAGAAGGAAATGCGTAAATAACTTAATCAGTTCAACTGTATGTACTTTACAAGCTGACTCAAATGCTTCAACTGCTTACAAAATCAAACAAGCAGAAACAAATAAACTGCAAAAGTTATTTTAATTGGTCGACGTAGTTTACATGGTCAAGTAGCCTAAATAGTTCAACTGGATAAAATGCACAATTAGCTTAATCGGCTTAACTGCTAAAACTGCACAAGCTGAAATGTTTTAACTGGTTAAATAGGCAAACTAGCAAAAGCACTTAAACTGCACAAATTGTACAATCTGTCTTAATCGGTTAAAAAAGCTCAATGGCCGATCTACCTTAAATGGGTCAATAAGAAAAAATTTTATTCATAATATAGGAAAATGTGTTTTACAAATCTGCACTATCAGAAGACTAATTTAATCTGTCAGTAACATACTTCTGATAATGAATAGACATTGGTGTGCTATTACTGTTAATATTTGAATTGATAAAATTAACATCAGCAGCATGTCTTTTCTTGTGCCTGTGCCTTTTTGACATTAATTCTACTTTTGCTGTTCATATTCAAATTACCAGTCATTGCTCTTGTACCATCGGTTTTCAAATGATTGCTTGTTTTTGTATCAATATACCTTTTCTTGCCTCCATCTGTTGCACTTGTTGGGTCTGCTACATGAATCACCTTATTGCCTTTCATATCAAGACCTTTTGATGCGTCTATAGTAAAGGTTTTACTGTCAACATATTTCTTGTCGCTGAAGTCTTTCCTTTGCCTCGAGGCTACAGCTTCATCATCATATTGTGTTCTAATGAGGTCATAAATGGTCTTATCATCAGCTTCCCATCTGTTACCACTTCCCAATATTACCAATTGGTTATCATCACTTTTCTTTCTGTATGTTGTCTCGCAGAATGCCTTATTAAAAGCGTCATTATTTGAAGTGGGCGCATGCAAGTTCTTAATAGTCTGCAGAATCACCATTACCAGATGGCCTCTGGGGCCCTGTATCCCCTTTTTCACGCTTAGGTCCCTGTGCTCCAGTTTCCCCTTTGTCACGACCACCAACAGTAATGTCATCTTTATGACCCTTAGGACCTGGTATCTCCTTTGACACCTTCAGGACCCTGAGACCCAGTACCACCACTACCAGGTGGCCCTTGCGCACCAGGATCACCCTTGGGGCCCTGTGTACCAGTATCTCCTTTGTCACTCCTATCTCCCCTAGCCCCCTGTGCACCAGTATCTCCTTCTAGACCTCTTCTTCTATGATTCTATGTCTACGTGGCAAATTGCATGGAGTTTATCGGAAAAATCTTGACACCTGACTAATAAGGGTACGTGGAGAGTTCCAGCAATCCTGCCAATCTGGCTACTCAAGGCCTAAAGGCAAAAGATCTCACTGAGTTGGATTGGCTTAGTGGCCCCTAGTTCTTAGGGAAGACTGCATCTAGCACTCCCGAAAGAGACATAGATCAAGAGACCCTCAGTGCAGACGATCCAGAGTTGCACAAGGAGATGAAGGCTTGCGTCACTAGAGCCAAGCCACACAATCGAGGCGCACTACATGAGGAAGTTTTCAAGAGCTTTTCCTCGTGGCTGTCCCTCAGATGTGCCATCGCCACCCTTATAGATAGGGCAAGGTCCTTTAAGATGAGCAATGCAACGGACAAAACCTCAAAACACAATCCGAACAACGCCTACCCCTGAAGTGCTTACTCAGGCTACCAATATTATTATTAAGGCCGTCCAGAATGAAGGCTTTGAGGAAGAAGTTGCAGCCATCGCAAGCGTCAATCCCCAAAACGATGATGGTCATAACGGTGTCAAAGAGACAAAGAGAAAATTATAGAAGTCACACCAGTATCAACTAGACCCCCTACGTCGACGATTCTGGAATCTTGAGGGTTGGTGGACATCTTCATTGGTCTAACCTGAGTTCTCAAGAAATGCACCCGGTACTTCTACCAAAAGGCCATCCTGCATCAAGGCCGCTGTTGAGTCATTACCATCAAGAAGTACACCACCAGGGACGCTAGATCACTTACAGAGCCCTACGGAACGCTGGGTATTGGCTTGTAGGTGATCAAGTGGCTGTGGCAAAGCTAATTAGTTCCTGTGTGACATGCAGAAAGCTATGAAGTTCAATATTAGTACAGCAGATGGCAGACCTGCCACTCTAGAGAACTGAACCACCCTCCACGAACGCAGGTTTCGACGTGTTCGTTTCATGGATGGTGCAGACAAGGAGAACGAGAGGAGGAGTGGCGAACTTTAAGTGCTAGGGATTAGCTTTTACATGCTTAGCTTACCTTAGATGTTACCGAGGCAGCAACTTCGTCGGTGCAAAGTCTGAGACTGATGAAGCCCTCGCGGAGATGGATAGTGAGTCGGTTGCGAATTACCTGTCGGAACAGAATTGTGAGTGGATCTTCAACCTGCCCCACGCGTCTCATTTCGGCAGTGTATGGGAACGTCAGATTGGTACCATCCAAAGCATCCTAGACACCATGCTCTTGGAGTTAGGGGCGCGACAGCTAACCCACGAGTTTCTGGTTACCCTGGTGTCAGAAGTCATGGTGATAGTCAATACCCGCTCGATCACGGCGATACCATCCGATATTGAGGAACCTTTACTGTTGACACCAGCTATGCTGCTTACGCAAAAAGACATATACGCTTGGACCACTTCCAAGTACCTTCACAACACAGGATGTCTATGCTCGACAGAGATAGAGAAAGTTGCAATTCCTAGCCAGTCAATATTGGACCAGGCGGAGACGAGAGTACATCCAAAATCTCCAGGTGCAGATGAAGTGGAAGAAAGAACAGCAAAATCTAGTAGTTGGAGACATGGTCCTGATGAAAGACGAGCAAGCCCACCGAAAAAACTGGCCCCTGGGCAAAGTTGATGATGCAGTCAGGGGCAAAGACGGAAGAGTGAGGAAGGTGACGGTACTGACCTCCAAAGACGGGCAGAGGAAGATGTACGAGCAACCAATCAGTACTCCAGTGTGGTTGGTTCCCATGGAGGACGTTTCCATGCACTAGGACAAGAGTTGGTGACATTAGTTACAGATACCACTCCTTCAAGGTTCCACAAGATCCTTGGGCGAGGAGTGTGACGTGAGTCACGCTTATCATTTTCGGACTTGTCAAGTTAATTAGTAATAGCCTATCTATGTAATTCAGGGCTTACGCCCCCTTTAGCTATCAAATAACATATTTGTTGGAGTCTAAGTTAGGAGTTAGGAGTCATTTCTGTAAACACAATTTCATCTCATTCTTGGAGCTGGAGTTGGACAGTGTCAGTTCATATTTCTTTTGATCTTTTCAGCTATCCTGATTTTATTTCTGTTATTGTAATCATAGTTTTCCGCCAAGTGTTAATGAAAGCAAGTTTATCAATAAATCAAGTGTGGTCATCATGGCACTTGGTTGAAGCGGCATTGTTCTAACTCGCAACCCCATCGGAGCTGAGAAACGCGACAACTAGCATGAGTAGCTGCCAATAAGCGAAAAACCTTTTTTCAGTGCGATAAAACGTTTTTGTGCGATGAAGCTAGAAACAGGATAATTTAGCAACAAAAAGCCAAACCGTTGTTTTTAATTAAATAAAGCTCAAAACAGCCCAGTTTAATTGTAACCAAACGAAAACACGTTTTCGGTGCTTTAAGGCTGACAACAGCGTATTTAAGCAACGAACACTCTGAAATATATCTTTTCTTTGTCTTAAAGATAAAACAGCGTAATTTAGCCACAAAAAAAATGTTTATTCTCTTGAGATAAAGCCCAAAACAGCCCAATTTAGTTGCAATCGAACGAATACATGTTCCAGTGCCAAAAAGTTTAGAAAAGCGTAATTTGGCCACAAAATTCACAGGAACGTTGTTTTAGGTGAGATAAAGCTGCAATCAGGCCAAAAAAAAGAAGAGAAACACCTTTTCCTGGTGCGATACAGCCAAAAGGAGGCTAATTCAGCAGGAAACAAGGTAATTGAGATAGTTTATCCAATTTATCGCATTTGCTGTTTTCGCTTGTTTGACCGTTTAAACCATTTGACTCCGTTTAGCTTGTTGGTGGATTTTGTCCATATGAGCCAATTGAGCCAACTCAGCTATCATTTGCATTTTGTGCAGTTTCACTGTTTCTGCTTTTTGCAATTTTTTTTTTAGTTTAACTGTTTTTGCTAGTTTGAATTTTTAACCAGTTTCATTATTTAACCTAGTTATGCTTTTTGTCCAACTAAACCCCAACCCTCAGCTAGTTTGACCATTAAAACTACTCGAAGTAATGAATACAGTTTGTTCAATTTGTGCAGTTTTAACTGTGTTCCCTTGTTCGACTATTTAACCAGTTGAATCAGTTAACCTACTTTGACCAATTTAACTACTGGATTCAATTTAGTTACTCTAATAGTAGTGATAGTTGGTGATAGTTGTGATAGTAGCTTTATAGATAATAGTGAACTGGATGATGATGCCTATTACTTTGATGACCAAGATGATATACATATTTTTACAAAATATTTAAGATATTTTGATGAGGGCAATATCTTAGAAGTGGAAAAGGAATTAAATGATTATATTAATCAGATATTTTTTATCATTAATTGAGCATAAAGCCCACCATCCAGAGTGCCATTATCTATACCGAATTAAGTATATCAAAACTAAGCAAGAAGACTACAACGTGTTCAGTCAACAACCATGTTTAATCCTCTAACTATTACCACTGTGCATGCCCCAATATGCGCGTGACAGAAACCGAAAGTACAAAGTTCAATAACGCAACATCTCCCTTTTTGAGGATAGGAAATAACTTACAAATCTAACACGAAGTAACATAGAATCTTGTTGAACTATAATAAGCTTGCATGCAATGAACTATAAATAAGGTTCAAGGTAACTAAGATCAGTCTCTGTAATTAGTGTCCAAATGTTCAGCAAAGTCCAAGGCTCTTCCATAACTTGAGAGAGGGTCTGACGAGTCTCTTGATGAGAGACAGGGAGGTGTGATTGGCTTCAAAGGAGTTAAAGCCTTATGCTGAGATTGTCACTTGTTAACACAGGGTGTAGCTGTCTTTTCTGTAGTGCTGGGTGAGGTCAGCTTGTCAGTAGGGATTGGGTTGATATGAGAACGGTTTCGTCTCACTACGCCTTTCTCCGTCTCAATCAGATAGGATCTGGGTGTTTCTGCTGATCGGGTTATGGTACTAGTGGTTACTGATTCCTTGATGAGTACAGGTGTACCAGGTTGCAAGGCTTTCAGTGGGACAGCATTATGCCGTTGGTTGAAGCTAAGCCTTTGCTTTTCTTTGCTCTCTGCTTCTCTTTCACGTAGCTTACCCATGTCTGGTTAACACGGATTAGGATTTGCGTGGAAGGTTGGGATGGTGTTTCTGAGTTTCCGTCCCATTAGTTGTTCTGATGCTGAATAACCACAAGCATGTGGGTAGATCTATATCCTGAAAGTCCCTTGGATGGGTCTTTCTCTTTTTTTAGCAGTGATTTAATAGTTTCTACCGCACGCTCTACCTCACTATTGGATTGTGGGAAGCAAGGACTGCTCGTGATATGCTTGAAACCACACAAGGGTACTGTGGGCCATTGTCGCTTCTTCTGGGATTCCATGTCTTGTGAACATTGCTTTCAATGACTTCAATGACTTCAAGAGACTTGCTGGTCTTTTGCATGGCAGCTACTTTGATATAGCGCGAGAAGTAGTCCACCACTATCAGGTAATTCAGCTTGTCGAGCTCAAACAGATCTGTTGCAATCATCTGCCACGGGAGTTATTAGGTTACATTCTGGATAGAGCATCTGCGATGTACAGTTATTTTCCAGGCACATGGTTCACCTCTTTCAAGTGGAAGCACATAAGACGCATTCTTAGCCTCTGTATTCTAGGAGGGACTTCATCCAGTGTACGTGTAGCGAGAAGGGGTACCAGAGGTTTGTGGTCTGTTTCAGCGACGATAGACTTTCCAACTATGTAATCGCTGCATCACTCACAGGCCCAGGTTAGTCCAAGAGCTTCTTTCTCTATTTGTGCATATCTGCATTCTTCTGGGGTGATATAAACACCACATGGATATAAACATCACAGGTCTTCAGGTCTGGTCATCTTGCCTCTGTAACAGTACTCCTCCTAGTCCAAACGATGATGCATCTGCTGAGATTTTGGTTTCCAAGGAACTTGATTCTTGTTGCTCTAAACACACACTTCTCGATGTTTAGTGTAACACCTGCTGTGGCGAGCCGCTCCAATAATTGCCCCAATCTTTTGTTGTGTAGCTCTCGGGTAGGGGCATGGACGAGCACGTCATCAATGTTACATTCAGCTCCATTGAGCCCCTCAAGGATCCTGCTAATACATTTCTGAAACGTTTCTAAACCTGAGCGTATGCCATAGGGTAGCACATTGAAGCAGAATCGACCCCAGGGTGTAATAAAAGTCGTGAAGTGTCTCGAAGTTTCGGACAACCTGATCGGCCAGAAGTCAGAGTTTGCATCGAGCTTTGTGAATATCACGTTGAACATATTCATTAAGCTTCGTCAAGTCCACGCACACTCTCACTTTGCCATTAGGCTTGGGGGTGACCACCATTGGGGCACACCACTCCGTAGGGTTATCTACAGGCGATATCACTCCACCCTTTAACATTCTTTCGATTTCGCTCTTGGTGATGTCGTAAAGTGGCATTGGGACTGAGAGGGCAAAGGGCTTTGCGTCATCCTTTAGCTTAATGGCGTATTTCTCTTTCATGACTCCAAGTCCTATGAACAGCTTGGGGTAGCTATGCACCACTTTTGCTTTGTAATCGTCGCTGGTCAATTCACACACCCAGATGAGGTTAAGTTTCACTGCAGCGGATCTGCCCAGGAGTGGTCGTGCCAAGCTCTTCACTGCATAGATGGTTTCTTTAACAATGTTTGAGATTTAGGCAAGGTTAACTACCACTTTTCCCTTACAGTTCGGCTTGTAGTTACAAGGGCCCATTAGCACTTTACTGATAGGCTCCAGCTTTGTTTACAGATGAAGGTTGAGAACACCATATAGAACAACAGTGACATCTGCTCCGCTATCAATCTTGAAGTCTACTTTTTCATCTTTGACAAGAACGGTTGCCATCCACGGTGTTTTCGTGGAGACGCTTTGGACTTCATACAGGTCTACCACTTCTCCAAGGAAAAAGGATTCAGGATCTTCTTCAGTGGCTATTTCAAACAATTTGCCGGGTTTTGAGCCTTTGCAAGCTTATGCCCAGCGACCAATTTTCAAGCATTTTCTGCACTTAGAAAGACGTGCTGGGTAGATTTTCTTCGGATGAAAATTACCCAGGCATCAACATATTTCTTTTTAACCACATCTTTATTACTGTCATCACTGCTGTTATAATCTGGTATTAATGACCTGCTTTTTAACTCGTGAATTGCGTGCATGCGCAATAGCGAGTTATAGATACGATGTGGGGAATAGCATTCGCTCGCTCGATTGGTCGATTCCTGTAAACTTTTTTTCGATTTTAGGCTTTTGAGTGCATTTGATAGTTTTTGGCGAGCAATAAACAAACGAAATGGTGACCTTTGTTGCTAAGAATAGTGGTGGGGTGAAAAAGAAGCCGATGACAATCTTAAAAGAGTGTTTTTTTTTCCGTTTTAGTTTCAAAAAGCGGCGCCAGCGACTGGCAGGCAAGTAAGGATTCACACTGAAATAACAGAACAACCTTTGTTTTTCATAAAATTGTAATTCACAATCTTTGAACTTGAAAACAATCCGAAGATTCATTGAAAATATCACTTACTGCGAAGTGCACGGAGTTTGCAGATGTTCAAAAGCTTTTTCTGTTATGGCGTGAGATTGAGAACAAAATCGATCATTACGTTTCGTATCGTGTGTTTTTCCTGTATGAAGCAACAAAAGATGCCGGCGACTGACGAAATTACAAGTTAACACGAAAATCAAATAACACTTAAACAAACAATTTTAGCTACCGATTTTCAGTGAATTTTTAACGAAAAATTTTCTTTTGAGTTTCAAGACAATTTGAAGATTCAAAATACGTATTACGTACTAAAATGCGAAAGTTATACACCACAAAATTGATAAATAGGCCTGAAATGAAATTCTATCTTGTATCTTGTTATTGATTATACGTTGCCTAGCAAGTGACTAAAATCTACCCAGGCGGAGTTCCAAAAATGACGGTGGCAGTCTTGGCTTAGTTATATCACTCAAAACTCGTTTCCGTTTG
Organism: Pocillopora verrucosa; assembly: GCF_036669915.1. Classification (NCBI taxonomy): domain Eukaryota; kingdom Metazoa; phylum Cnidaria; class Anthozoa; order Scleractinia; family Pocilloporidae; genus Pocillopora; species Pocillopora verrucosa. The sequence goes on from NC_089312.1 coordinate 12,264,313, forward strand.
TCTCATTTGATAAAGAGGGATCGTTAATGTTTTCATAAAGACAGTATTGCCTTGATTTTCTCATTTCTAAAATGATAGAGAGTAAATTTCACTTTTCACCCACATTTACTTCCAACCTAAAAACACATGACATCATCCACCCTTGTCAAATGTAATAGCATGATCATTTCAATCGCAATGCCTTCTTATCCCAACGTTACTTTGTTTCTTTGCTACATTAGCGAACACTGAACTACTGCTCGACACGACAATCAACCACAAAATTCCCTAAACCAGATAACATTAAACATAATCCATCCCATAATCATGTGTCAATTCACGAGTTTGCTCATAGAGCACTTTGATTAATGTTTGAGGTAACAGATTGTTAATGTCTATTTTCTTGTGTGTGTAAACTTTCATTTACCTCAAAGTTACAGCTTCATCATCATATTTCGTTTTAATAAAGTCAAAAATGGTCTTACCATGAGCTTCCCATCTGTTACCACTTCCCAATTTCAGCAATTGGTTATTATCACTTTTTTTCTGTATGTTGTCACAAAATACCTTATTAACAGCGTCATTATTTGAAGTGGGTGTCTGCAAGTTTTTACGGTTGTTTTTCATGTATATATCAACGTGGAAAGTCTCAGAACCACTCGACATGTATCAACATACTTTTTATTCTTGGCATGTGTTGCACCTGATGGATCCCCAAGGTTAACAACCTTTTTACTGTACATATGCAAATTACCCGTCATTATCTGAGTTGTATCCAATAATAAAACAGTTGAGAAGTCTGCAGAATCACCACTACCAGATGGCTCCTGTGATCCCGTATCACCTTTATCACCCAAAGGTCCCTGTTATCCTCTAACACCAATGTCATCTTTAGCACCCTTAAGACCTTGTATCTCCTTTGTCACCTGTGGGACCCTAAGGAGCGGTATCTCCTTTTTGTCCTTGTGATCCAATATCTCCTTTGTCACCTTTGGGACCCTGATGCCAAGCGGCACCACTACCAGGTGACCCCTTGTGCACCAATATCACCCTTTGGGCCTTGTACACCAGTATCTCCTTTGTCACCCGTATCTCCCTTAGCCCCTGTGCACCAGTATGTCCTTTTAGACGTCTATCATTTTTGTCTCCTTTTGGTCCAGTATCACCCTTATCACCTTTTGGTCATGGTCGCCTTGCTGGACCTTTAACACCTACCACAGTTGTATCTATTCTGCTATGATTTCCAGTAAATATACCCATTATATCATATACTTATATAAATAACTGTTTTATGAATTCTTTTATTATAAGCATAATCAGTATGGGAAAACCTTTTTACGACATAATAATGATTCTTCCCCATACTGTGGTCACTCATGAAATACAAACAATATTTAGTATCCACATAAGACACTAAACAAATCCTGATACTGTGTGCTGTTATACATATCATTGAGATTTAATCTGTTGAACACCCTTATAACCTCTTTTGGACAATTGAGACCAAAACTGTCGAAGTATTAAATTATTTTTACCTGTTCATAACAACCCAATGTGTACCACCACCCACACTGTGATCAAGATTTATAACATTATCCTATCCTATGTTTATCACTTATTTGATCTCTGAAAAAGACACACAAAATGCTTTATCCCCATTCACTTTACCCAGTTAATTATATCATAATTGGACAATGCTTCGTCTACAAAATTGCACCCACTAGAGGGACTCCGTTGAATGGTAAGTTTTTTCCAAACCAGTAGTCGTTTTTCTTTGGTTATTTTGTTTGTTTTGCTTTTATTAGAACCAGCAGCTATGGTACCTGTGTAACTTGGCCAACTACCAATGAATGGTGTTGGTGCTTGAAGATACACTTCCACCCTTTAGGAAAACTACCTAGAGGATAAGTTGTGCTATTTTTTCAATGGGTATCATATAGCTTTTTAGGCTACCTTGACTATGTGAGCTACCTCGACCAAATAACTAGATTATGCAATTTGTACAGTCTATTTGTGTTTGCTTCTTTGGCTATTGGAGCAGTCGAAGCATTTGAGCCAGCTCGTGAACTTTGTGCAATTAAAGTAATTAAGTTATCTCGTTTTCTCCGGTTGAAACACTTCAGCAAGTCAGTATTTTGTCTTTTAAGCTAGATTGACCATTTTGAAAGTAAAACCAATTATACTAGTGTGACTATTCTGACTTCTTAAACCAATTGGGTTAGATTTTGCCGTTTGTGCTCTTTAACAATTGAGGGTAGTTTGACCATTGCACTACCTCACGCAGTTTAACAGTCTTCCCTAGTTTGACTATTTAACCAGTTGAACCATTTAAGTTATGCATTTTGTCGAGTTGAACCATGAAAGCTACTATGGCCATTCAAACAAGTTTAACCAACTAAGAAAGATTGTAAAATTTGTGCAGTCTAACTGTCTTAGCTACTTCGACTATTTAGCGAGTTTAAACAATCTAGCTTGATTGTGCGGTTTGTGTAGTTGATCCTATCGAGCTAGTTATCCATTTTGTGCAGTTGAGCCAATTAACCCAGTTTGAGCATTTGAGCAACATCAACCATTCCAGATAGATATTGCAATTTTTCCTAGCTTGATTATCTTAACTAGTTAAACCAATTAAGCTAGATAGTGCAGTTTTGTGCAATGGATCCATTTTGTGCAACTGAACCAGTTAAGCCAGTTGATCATTTGAACTACTTCAAGCAATTAGCGAAGATTTTGCAATCTGTGCAGTTCGACTGTCTAGGCTGGTTTGACCATTTAAAGTACTTCAACCAGTTGAAATGGATTGTGCAATTTTTCTCAAGTGAACTTAGTTTGACTACTAAACCAGGTGAACGATTTCTGGTAGATTGTCCAGGTTGTGAAGTTGAACCGATTAAGCTAGTTATCCTTTTTTTTTCAGTTGAGGCAAATAAGCTAGTTTGACCATGTGGACTACTTCGATCAGTTAAGCATGATTGTGCAGTTTGTGCAGTTGATCCTACTAAGCTAATTGTGCATTTTGTCCAGCTAAAGTATTTAAGCTAGTTTGACCATGTATACTATTTCGACCAATTAAGCTAGAATATGCAGTTGATCCTATTCAGCGTATTATGCATTTTGTCCAGTTAAAGCATTAAAGCTAGTTTAACCATGTGAACTGCTTCGACAAATTAAGATGGATTTTACAATTTGTTGTTGTTACTGCTCCATTGCCATTAAACCTGTTGAACCATGCATAGCAATGCATTTTATTTACTTGAACAGTTTAAGCTTAACTGTCCCTTTGAACTAGTGTAACTTGTTGACGTAAGTTGTGTAAGTTGTGCAGCTGTACTGTTTTCGATAGTTTGAGTATTTTACCGTTTGAGCTATTTAAATTAGTTGAGCTATGTATTCTAACCGGTATAACTTTTTAAAGACAGCTTGACCATTTGAACTACTTGTGTATTTAACTACCTTCGCAGGCTTCACAATTTAACCAGTAAGTCAAACTTTCGAGAACAGTAAACCTGCAAAAATTGCAAAATCACTTTCAAATGTTTAAACTTGTTGAAATTGTTTAACTAGAGTTTTTTAAAGGGGCAAAATACATTATGAACTTACTAGGTTCAACTGGAGAGACTTTTCAATCAAGTTTAATTGGTTGACTTCGTTAAACAATCAAACTAGCGAACACGGTGAAACTGCAGAAATTGCACAATCCATATTAAATGGTTAAAGTAGTTAATATGGTCAAACTAGCTGAAAATATTTAACTGGAAAAAATGCAGAACTAGCTCAAATGTTTTAACTGTACAACCTACCTTAATTAGTTCAATTAGTTAAAGTGGTCAAACTAGCTTAATTAATTAAAGTGCCTATTAATTGGTTTAAATACTTAAAATAGCTAAAGAGTTGAAGCACTCAAATTTGATAAGCTGTCTTAATTAGTCACGGTCGTTAAGTGACACTAGCCTTAATGGCTTCACCGGAAAAAATGCATAACTAGCTTTAATGGTTCAATTGGACAAAACGCATAATTAGGTCAAATGGTTCCAGTGGTTAAAATGGTCAAAGTCGTTTAATTGATTTCATGCATAAGTAGCGTAAGTAACTCAACCGGCTAAATGGCAATCGAGCAATAACAGTTAAACTGCACAAATTGCACATTGTACCTTATTACTCGATGTAGTTGTCAATCTATGGTTATACTGTTTTAAAAGCTTTAACTAGAGAAAATGCATCACTAGCTTTATAGGATCAACTGCACAAACTGCACAATCTGATGGTTTAACTAACTTGGATGTTTCAACTGAACAACCTGTATAACTAGCGTGATCAGTTCAACTGCACAATTTGAACAATTAAGCTCAAATATTTCAACGGGTTTAAGAGTCAAACTAAGGTCAACTGAGGAAAACTGCACAATTTATCTAAACTGGCCAAAGTACTATAAATGGTCAAATTAACTTCAAGGAATAAACGGCACAAACTCCAGAATCTAGCTGAATTGCTCGAAGTAGTTAAAAAAGTAAAACTATTTTAATTGATCAAACTGGTTAAATAGTCAAAGCAGCCAAGACAGTTAAACTGCACAGATCGCAAAATCTTAGTTAATTGCTTGAAGTAGTTCAAATGGTGAAACTAGCTGATGTTGCTCAACTAGACAAAAAGCATATCTATTTTAACTGGTTTAACTGCACAAACTGCACAATCCAGCTTCAATGGTTCAACTGTCAAGTAACTAAGATAGTCAAACCTGCTTAGGGTAAGGGTTTCATCGGACAAAAAGAATAACCAGCTTAAATAGCTTAAATGGTTAAATAGTCAACTTGTAAGGAGACAGTTAAAATGAAAAATTGCAAACAGTGGAAACAGTCAAACGGCAAAAAATGCATAAAAGTAGCTGAGTTGACTCAATTGGCTCATATGAACAAAATCCACCAATAGCGATCAAACAAGGGAAAACAGTGAAACGCAAAAAGACTGGACAAACTAGCTGAGTTGGCTTATTTGCCACTGAATTACGCTCTTGTGAGTTGTGTCCCATCAAAAAAGTATTTTTAAAGTGCATGACTTTAGCTGTGCATGGCTGATCTTAACTATATCTAACTTCATACAACGTTTCTGCGATTTTTCTGGCCACATTATGCTTTTCTCCGCTTTTTCGCACCAAAAGGTTTGCGTTTGTTTTCAGCTTAATTAGGCTGTTGTGGGCTTTTTATCACGAAAAGCAACATGATACGTTTTTGTTGCTAAACTGCACCTTTTTAACTTTATGACACCGGAAAGATGTTTCCGTTTGTTTGTCGCTAAATTTGCGGTTTTCGGCTTTATCTCACTGCAGACGAAGTTTTCATCTTCTATGCAGCTAAAGTACATCTCGTTTAGATTTATCTCACCTAAAACATTTTTTCGCTTGTTTACCGCTGAAATAAGCCATTTTTAGCACCCAAATAAAGTTTCCTACCTTATTTTTTAGCTAATAACCCCGATGTTAGCCAAACCATGGTTCTCCTTTTTCGCTACTAAAATAAAGCTGTTTTTAGCTTTATCAAATCGAAAACGTTTTGTTTGCTTGTTTGCTCTTGAGTTACGCTGCTTTTAGCTTAAGTGCATTGAAAAAAAGTTCTTGCATCTTAATAGTCAATCACGCTAGTTCTAGCTTTAACTCACTCCGAACAATGTTTTGCTTTTTTGTCGCTAAACTACACTGTTTTCAGCTTTTTTTTTTTTTACTGGCTTTGTCCAGTATTTTTTGTGTTTCACTTTTTTCGCTTGTTTGATCACTAAAATCATCTGACCCAACTTAGCTTGTTGGTGGATTTTGTCCATTTGAGCCAATTGAGCCAACTTAGATACTTTCTGCATTTTGTGCCGTTTGACTGTTTCCGCTGAGTGCAATTTTTTGAGTTTAACTGTCTCCTTACTAGTTTGACTATTTAACTACTTTAGCTATTTAAGCTGGTTATGCTTTTTGTCCGATGAAACCCTAACCCTTAGCTAGTTTGATCATCTCAGTGACTTGACCGTTGAACCATTGAAGTTACATTGTGCAGCTGAACTGATAAACATAGTAATGCTTTCTGTCTAGTTAAGTAACATCAGCTAATTTGACCACTTAAAGTACTTCAACCAGTTCAGATAAATTGTGCAGTTTTTCTCAGTTGACCTGTTAAACCAGTTGAACTATTTGAGCTTAATGGTTCAAATTGTGCAGTTGAACCAATTACGCTAGTTATGCACTTTGTTCAGTTGAAGCATTGAAGTCAGTTAAACCCCGTGAACTACTTCGACCAAATAAGCCAGATTATGTAGTTTGTGCAGTTGATCCTATCAAGCTGGTTATGCATTTTCTCCAATTAAAGGCATTTAAGACAGTTTGAACATAGTTTGACAACTACATCGAGCAATAAGATACATTGTGCAATTTTTTTGCAAGGTAACTGTTATCGCACGATCGACTTAAGCTGGTGAGCCATTTAAGCTACTTACGCGTTTTGTCCAGTTTAACCATTTCAACTCGTTCTGAATTTTGTCCACTCGAACAATTTAAGCTTGATTGACCATTTGAGCTAGTCTAACCAGTTGACATAGATTCTGTAGATTATGCATTTATGCTGTTTGCAACAGTTTGACCATTTTTCCACTTTAACTATTTAACCTAGTCATGCACTTTGCCTGGTTAAACTTTTTAAGCTAGTTTGATCAGTTTGTGAAGTTTAACTGTGTTCCCTTGTTTGACTATTTAACCAGTTGAATCAATTAAATTACTTTTACCATTTTAACTACTGGATTAAATTCAGCTACATTGCGCAGATTGTGCAGCTGAACCATTTGAGCCGGTTATGCATTTTGTCCAATTGACCATTGAAGCCAGTTATGCATTTTGTCCGGTTAAGCAATTAAGACTAGTGTCCTTTAACGACCTTAAACAAGTTTTGGCTAAAAAATTTAGACACTTTTCGCTAGTTTGACTATTTAAACCAATTAAAATAATTAAGACCTTCAAACAATTAAGGTAGTTTGACCATTTTAACTAGTTGACCTAATTAAGGTAGGTTGTGCAGTTAAACCATTTAAGTTAGTTATGCATTTTTTCCAGTTAAATATTTTCAGCTAGCTTGATCAACACTTTTCGCTATCTTGACTGTTTAAATCAATTAAACTAATTAGGCCCTTCAACCAATTAGGCCAGTTTGACCATTTTAACAAGTTGAACTAATTAAGGTAGGTTGTACAGTTAAACCATTTAAGCCAGTTATGCATTTTGTCCAGTGAAATATTTTCAGTTAACTTGACCATTATAACTATTTCAACCATTTTATATAAATAAACCAGGAAAGACGACGTTTCGGGGTCATCGTGACTCCATTATCAAGAGACTAGTTTAAAAACATGCAAATAAGGAAAGGTACAAGAATAGCATAAATTAGAATGAACGGCTTAAACAAACACCTTGGCGCGGATGGAATCCGTTTGCACGTTCAGTGTTGGCTTACGCATGCGAATATACAACATTTCATTAACAAGGCAATCAAATTTGCCGTTACATTTCGCGATGACGTTGAATTGCTCGATCAAGCGTTCAGGCATTTCACTATTGTGCTGGAGGTGGTAGTGTTTGTAGATAGAAGATGATTTCCTTGTGTGCCCTTCTACGCGCTCGTGTAAGTGACCACGAGTATAGCCCACATACCCTGCATCACACAGGTTACATTTAAATTCATAAACGATACATTGTTGGTTAACAATAGGGGGCTTAATTTCGTGTTGCAAATCAACTGCGAGGGATCAATCAACTTTCTACGACTATGCCAGAGCTTCGAACTCACACCTACTTTTGCCAAGATCGACAAAGATAGGCGTGCTAAGTGGAAGAAATCATCTGCTTCCTTTACTAAGAACGTGATCGCGGAGGAGCTCAGAGTAAGAATACAGGAGAGTATGGTACTTCGAGAGGAAATCAATGGCATCTATGATGAAATCCGTCAGACCTGTTCACTATTCCGCTATATGTGCATCTTACGAACCATCACTATGCTTCGGAATAAACTCCAACTTGAAGTTACGAACACTCACACTCGAAAGATCTCAAGGCTTCTCTACAGAGAAACTGACGTCGACGAACACATCCTGAATATTTCCTCTTACGAACTATCGTTCTTCCAAAAATTGGTTCTCTGTCGTGGCCTGAAATTTGCGATCCCACAAAGAGTGTCTCCAGTTGAGATCAAGGCAAGCTTCGAGAAAGTATACTGGAACCTTGAACGGCATCTACCAAACGAGAATTCACGCGAACTAGCAGCCGCAACCTTACGATCTGTTGCGCTAGAGTATATTAATAAGAGTAGCCCAAAACCTCCTAAAGCCCTCTTGCAAGCTATTGAAGATCTGAAAAAACGCGATGACATCGTTGTCACAAAACCGGATAAAGGGTCTGGTGTTGTTGTTATGGATAAATCAGAATATCTTCGCCTACTATCCGAAGCGTCAATAAACGATACCAGCAAATTCCGATTCGTCGACTCGGAGAGACCGAGAACCAGAGGACGACCTCCTAAGTATTACCACCCTCTCCTTCAGAAAGAAAGGGAGTTGGAAACTCTCATTCGAAAGATTCTACCGAAATCCATTGCTGACGCTCTCCGCCCGAAAGGGTCCAGACTCGCACACTTGTATGGCTTGCCGAAGACACATAAAGAACAGTTGGCCGTGCGGCCAATACTCTCTGCTACTAACACCTACAATTACTCGCTAGCGAAATGGCTTGACGACAAATTGAAACCCCTGTCGTGCAACCAATATACAATGACAGACACATTCCGCTTTGCTGATGAAGTACGAGGCTTCGAGATCAAGAACGGCAAAATTTTAGTTTCCTATGACGTCACCTCATTGTTTACAAATGTACCATTGGAGGAAACAATACAGATCTTAGCTGAAAAAGCCTTTGCCCAGGATTGGTTCAACGAGACGCACAGCTTGAACATCTCTAAAGCGGACCTAATCGACCTCCTCCGAGCAGCTACGAAAAACCAGCTTTTCCAGTTTGACGGTGCTTTATATGAGCAGACAGATGGAGTCGCTATGGGTTCTCCCCTTGGACCGTTGCTGGCTAACGTCTTCATGTGCTCGGTTGAGGAAAACCTCGAACAACACAGTCAACTTCCGCGCTATTACCGGAGGTACGTCGATGACACCCTGACCGTAATGCCTGATAGGGTGACCGCTGGCCAGTTTCTAGACACCCTTAACTCTACCCATCCCTCCCTCCAGTTTACCATGGAAGTCGAACGGGAAGGATCCCTTCCCTTTCTAGGAACTGAACTGCTTAACCGTGCACCAAAGATTGAGAGCAAGGTCTACATCAAAAGAACCAACACGGGTCTCCTTCTGCATTTCCAGAGTCATGTTGACATTAAGTACAAGCGCAGCCTAGTTAACACCATGGTGGATCGCGCTTATCGATTATCTTCTAACTGGTCTTTCTTCTCCGAGGAATGTGACCGCCTTAGAGGGGTTTTTCATAACTTGAAATACCCAAAGCCACTGGTTGAAACTACAATCAAGCGGTTCGTTGAGAGAAGGATTTCATCTGCAGAGCCCTGTCCATCACCAGACGTACCATCGGAGATTGTGAGATTAGTGTTACCCTTCAAGGACCAGTCGTCAGCTAATCATGTTAAACAACAACTGAACAGTCTAAGCTCGAAGTTAAGCGTGACTGTCCAACTAGTGTTCGTTAGCCCTAAGCTCGATCAACAGCTTAAGCAACACGAAATTAAGCCCCCTATTGTTAACCAACAATGTATCGTTTATGAATTTAAATGTAACCTGTGTGATGCAGGGTATGTGGGCTATACTCGTGGTCACTTACACGAGCGCGTAGAAGGGCACACAAGGAAATCATCTTCTATCTACAAACACTACCACCTCCAGCACAATAGTGAAATGCCTGAACGCTTGATCGAGCAATTCAACGTCATCGCGAAATGTAACGGCAAATTTGATTGCCTTGTTAATGAAATGTTGTATATTCGCATGCGTAAGCCAATACTGAACGTGCAAACGGATTCCATCCGCGCCAAGGTGTTTGTTTAAGCCGTTCATTCTAATTTATGCTATTCTTGTACCTTTCCTTATTTGCATGTTTTTAAACTAGTCTCTTGATAATGGAGTCACGATGACCCCGAAACGTCGAGTAATAAATCTTTCCTGGTTTTTTCTATGCCTTTGCTTTAGCAAATCCCTGCTGATCAAGTGTTTTATATAAATTGCGCAATTTTTGCAGTTTGACGGTGTTTGCTAGTTTGATTGTTTATCCAGATCAACCAATCAAGCTGGTTGGTTAGTTATGCATTTTGTCCCCTTAAAGAATTTTAGGTAGTTTAACCATTTAAACAAGTTTAATTAGTTGAAGATTTTGCAATTTTTTCAGGTTTACTGTTTTTGATAGTTTGACTAACTGGTTAAATAGTCAAACCAGCGAAGATAGCTAGGTACACAAGTAGTTCAAGTGGTTAAAATAACTTACTTAAAAAGCTAAACCAGACAAAATGCATAACTTAACTAGGTTAAATAGTTCAAACGGTGTAATAGTCAAACTATCGCAAACAGTATAACTGCACAATTTAAAAAACCTATGTCAACAGGTTAGACTAGTTCAAATGGTCAATTAAGCTTAAACTGTTCAATTAGACAAAATACATAGTTATGCATGGTTCAATAGCTTAAAAGTCAATCGAGCAACAGTTAAACTACACAAAATGCAAAATCGATCTTAATTGGCCGAGGTAGTTCACATGGTCAAACTACCTTAAATACTTTAACTGGACAAAATACATAATTAGCTTAACAGGATCAAGTACACAAACTGCACAATCTAACTTAATTGGTCGCATTCGTTCACATGGTCAAACTAGCTTAATACTTCAACTGAAAAAAAAAAATGGATAACTAGCTTAATCAGTTCAACGTCACAACCTGGACAATCTAGCTGAAATGGTTCACCTGGTTTAAAAGTCAAACTAAGGTCACCTGAGTAGAATTGCACAATCTCTCTTAACTGGTTGAAGTAATTTAAACGGCCAAATCAGCCTAGACAGTCAAACTGCACCGATTGCAAAATCTTTGTTAATTGGATGAAGAGGTTCAAATGGTCAGACTGACTTAAATGGTCCATTTGCACAAATGCATAACTAGCTTAAGTGGTTGCATTGCACAAAACTGCACTATCTAGCTTAATTGGTTTATCTAGTTGAGATGATCAAACCACAAAAGACAATTAAAGTGCACAAATTGCAGTATCTATCTGGAACGGTTGATGTTGTTCAAGTGCTCAAAGTGGGTAATTGGTTCAACTGGATAAAATGGATAACAAGTTCGAAAAGATCAACTGCACAAACTGCACAATCAAACTAAATTGTTTAAACTCGCTAAATAGTCAAAGTATCTAGGACAGCTAAACTGCACAAATTGCACAATCTTTCTTATTTGGTTGAACTTATTCAAATGGCTTCCATGGCTTGTTCAAATAGCTTCCATCGTTCAACTGGAAAAAATGCATAACTAACTTAAATGGTTTAACTGGTTAAATATTCAAACTAGGGAAGACAGTGCAATGATCAAACTACCTTCAATTGTTGAAGTGCAAAAACGGCAAAATCTGGCTTAATGGTTTTAAGAAGTCAAAATAGTCATATTAGTTTATTCGGTTCCACTTTTGAAACGGTCAATCTAGCTTAAATGACAAAATGCCTAACTTGCTGAAAGCTATGAGGTTAGGAAGTCGTCTTGTTTCCAAACCAACAACGAAACAAAAAGTTGGGTTCCTTGTTACATTGCCTGTAAGTATTGATGCGCCATTGTTATTAAAAGCTTTAACTGGTAAAGTTATTCAGGCTTATAATAAATATCAATCGCCACCACCTCTTCCACCACCAAAATCAGATGGTAGAGGCATGCAGGAGAGAACACAAAATGAGTCCTTGGCGTTACATAGACCACCTCCACTTGTAGGTAGTTGGCCTAAATGGGGAGAAGTGTATCCTCAAGCAGCACTACCATTGATCGATAGCTGGCCTAATTACACAGGTACCATGGCGGCTGGTTTTCATAAAAGCAAAACAAAAAAGATAACTAGTGGAAAAGGACTACTGGTGGGGAAAAAACTCACCATTCAACGGAGTCCCTCAAGTGGGCGCAAGTGTGAAAATAAAGCACTTTCCAATCATGTTATCATTAACTGGGAAAAGTGAATGGGGATAAAGCAGTTGATGGTCGTGTTTTTCAGAGATCAAATAAGTGATAAGCATAGGATGGGATAATGTTATAAATCTTGATGACAGTGTACACATTGGGTTGTTATGAAATCTAAAGAGATAATTGAATACTCCGACAGTTTCAGTCTCAATCGTCCAAAAGAGGTTATAGAGGTGTCCAGTAGATTAAATCTCAATGATGTAATAATAGCACACAGTATCAGGATTTGTTCAGTGTCTTATGTGGATAATAACTATTGTTTGTATTACATGAATGACCACAGTATGGGAAAGACATTATAATGTCCTAAAAGTGTTTTCCCATACTGATTATGCTTATAGTAAAAAATTCCTAAAACAGTATTTTATATAAGGATATATATTATAATGGGTATACTTACTGGAAATCATAGCAAAATGGATACAACTGTGGAAGATATTGAAGGACCAACAGGGCCACCATGACCAAAAGGTGATAAAGGTGATACTGGTCAAAAAGGAGACAAAAGTGATAGAGGTATAAAATACTGCTGCACAAGGCGCTAAGGGAGATATTGGTGCACAGGGGCCATCTGGTAGTGGTGATTCTATAGACTTTTCAACTGTTTTACTATTGGATGGAACTTAGATAATGACAGGTAATGTGCATAGGAACAGGGAAGGGTTGTTAGTCTTGGGAATCCATCAGGTGCAACAGATGCCAGTAACAAAATGTATGTTGATACCATTGAAAACAACATACTGAGTGGCTCTGAGACTTTCCAAGGTGATATAACCATGAATAACAATCGTATTAGGAACTTGCATACACCCACTTCAAATAATGATGCTGTTAGTAGGGTATCATACTTGGCATTATACCTGCTAGTGGTTTGATATTAAAAACATACTGTGAAATGAAAGGTTTTAAGAGCTAATGTCAGCATCCATCAGACAAACAGCGGCAAGTCGCCCAAAATTTTCTTTTACTCCTACTTTCATATTTTGTAGTCCAATGTGTCCTAATAATTGTGGTGTAGTTTTTTGTCAAAATATATTTCGGTTTTCGAGAAATGATTATTTTCCTTCGACCGCTCAAATATGCAAATTTTCACCGTGAATATTACCCGAGTTGTGTGACCTCATGTAACGAATATACACGACCTCCGGTATTTCTGTCCATTATCCTTTGTTTTGTCATCTAAACTTAGTCCTCTGTCATTATTGAAGCTGGCAAAGAAATATTTATTTTTTGGTGGATATTTTTGTCCGACATACTTTTCCTATGTCGAAGAGTAGCATCAAAATAAAGACAGTTTTAACAATGACCGATATGACGGAATCTACTGAGCTTCAAGCTTTTTAAAAGACAAAAGGGTGGTTATAAAGTTGCTATAAAAATTTCCTTGTGTATTTGTGTTGTTCTATCTTGAGACGAACTCAAAGTCCTGCAAAATTTACTTGCTAGCGACTACGAAATATACATGGTGTGCCTACTTGTCGCCATCGTTAACTGGCATAAATCACTACAATTTGTAAAAAAAACTAACATAGCAGTCTGACCTTGTTTATTTATTATTTTATTAGCTGTTTCGATGATCACGTTAATTAAGCTCTACCACATTCTGGCCAGATTTCAGATTCGGAAAATGAAGTTGATCTTATTTTGTCGCGTGCTGACATCTTCAAGACACCAAAAGATATTCATGATTTTACAAATTGCCCCACTCATAGATCAAATCTCGGTGTTGGGTGAAGTCGTGGTTCCAATAGTAGATGTAGAGTGCCAAAAGAAGTGTCCGGCCATAGTAAAGGTAGGGTTAAGCCGATTCCAAAAGTCGATAGGGGAACTGGCAAGCGTGTATCACAGATAGTACTCAAGATGTGTGGAAAATTCATACAATCTGGCTCCGGTAAGTAGGCTGCTTACCACCGTGTGCAAAATTACGCGTCCCATTATACTTAAGTCTCGATTTGGAATTGGTTAATAGGTTACCAAAAATCCAGACAGAGGCAGAGTTTTCTGTACTAATGTCTGAACACTTTGTTGGCTTTCCGCCCTCTGAAGGGACGCGTAATTATGCACACGGTGGTAAAGGGCACTTCCGCACTAGTTACTCGACACTGACCAAAGTTGTTTCTCTTCACCAAAAATCACATCAAAATTTGTCCTTGCCAAATTTCAAGTACACTTCACGCATCAGTACCCCCGTGGGATCCCTTCACATAAGTGAGCGGGGGCGCGCGCCGGGAATTTCGAAAACGACCGCTATAAAATTATAAAAGGTATCTGAGTCTTATCCGTGTGGGAGTGGCAACAATTGATGTCTACCCCTAAAAAGTACTAATTCAAAAATAAAAACTGAAAAATCTCAAAAAATAAAAACTCCTTTATTTAGGCTTGAGTCAGATCATTAAAAACGTCCTAGTAATTCTTATTTCAGGTGTTTTATTGAGCGAGAAACACCCTAAAACGTTTCAGTTAGGTCTGTGATAGTCCACTTTAGTTTGAGACATTGTAACAAGTACCAGGTCGCTGATTTTGACCCCTAAAAGGTACGACACAAGCATCCTCACCCGTTTTCGATCGCCTGTTACTGTTTTCTCTCTCCTTGCGAGGGTTGCACTTTTAAGCGATTTTGCGTTTGCAAGGTATTTCATGTATCGTAAATTCGCGAACTTTTCATTTAAATTTAATTCCGCGTAAGAACACTAAGATAGAATCGAAATAGACTACCAATTTTTTCTTAGAAAAGGCAATTTTCATGAAATTTAAACAGTGATGAATAATATGTTATGCACGCCACAGACAAATCACGATAGTTTGCTCAACCTTGTCGCATAACTGTCAAGAAGTCTCTTAAGCCGAATGAATAAAGGGGGTAAGTTAAAGAAACTAAAGAAACTGTGGTGCTGCGTCGGTGGGAGAGTATAGCAGGTAATTTAGTGTTAACAATTGAGTTGAAAACGTAAATTGGCCACCGTAAAGGGTAAAAAAGCTGACGTTTCGAGCGTTAGCCCTTCGTCAGAGCGATTGGGGGAATTGTGGGTTGTGCGTGGGTTTATATGCAGAAAGTGGAGCTACGCTATCGGTGGGAATGTGTTGACGAGAAAACAGGAATAAATTCCCCCCCAAAAAAGAACCTTCCACGCAGCGGCTTTCTCTGTTTTACTAATATTTTTCATTTTCTTTAATAGTATTCACCCTAATTTTCCTTTTCTTTTTTAATCCGCCCCCAAAAAGAGAGGATGCGTGATATGTTGGTCTTGCCTTGTTATTCCGATGTAAGTAACGTGAATCTAGGTGATGTTTTAGAATAACTTTATTTATATGTCTCGACCTTTCAAGTTATATTCTATTATATTCTATCATTTGTAGAATACAATATATAATATAACATATAATGAACTATACAATCACACCTTATAACAATCTATTTTCGCGAATTTATCAGTCAATTCAACACATTGCTTGGTTTTTGGTTTGCATTTCATTAGTTTTTCTGGATCAATATCAGTATCTGGGCAACTGCCCACCTACCCCTCCCCTAACTCAACAACAGTCAATTGACAACAAGTTAAGGTTAATGTTGGGTTAGGGAGGCATAGGTGGGCGCCCAGATGCTGATAATGATCCGTTTTTCCTCCTCTAATGGCAGTCAGTGCAAGATGGCGGCCGGTCGTGCCATTTGGTTGCTCCGACTTTTTGTCCTTTTCTTTCTCCTTTGTGAGCTTAGGGGTTTAAAAGGGACAAGAAATTGCAACATAGCAACCACGCATAGGATTAAAGAAAGTTTTTTAGTCGTGTAATCTATTACGGCCCAAACTGAGATGCTGGTTATGATCCATGTGAAATTCCACTCGACTGTATTCATCCGAACCCAGGTGAGGTTATGAAAGGATTAAAGCCTAACTAAGCGACTGGTTGCGACTTAATTCCACCAAGACTTGCTCAGAAATCAGCGGAGGTGTTGTCCCAGCCGTTTAGCACACTGTGTATTTATGTGCTAGATCACGCGACTGTGCCATCACAATGGAAACTTGGTGAAATTTCTCCAGTGCATAAGAAGGACTGCAATCTTATGTAATCCAATTACCGGCCAATATCGATATTACCGTCACTGTCAAAGGTGTTCGAAAGACTAATTCATAACAGAGTCGGCCCATACTTTGAGGATCTTTACCACAAACTAGTTTTCGCATATAGAAAGAGGCACGACTGTGAAGCTGCCCTCCTCAGTTTAACGGAGCAGTGGAGGAAAGAATTGGTTAACCGAAAAATTGTTGGGCTGGTGTCTATGGTGTCTATCTAAAGCATTCGACATGTTACTGCACAGTCCAATTATCCAGAAACTGGCTAAATACGGGTATTTATTGCTACGAATTTTAATTACTGTGCCGAGTCTTGGCATTTTTGTTGTAATCGCTCAACAGAAAAACTCGAAAAACTGAACGAGCAGGCACTGCGCATCGTTTATCAGGACAAAATCTCTAGTTGTCTAGTTGTTCTAAAATCACTAGTTGTTAAAAATAGATATAGCACATTAGCATATCAAAGACTTGCAAAAATGTTAATTACAGTGTTTGGAGTAATTGGGAATGGAAACGCACCTACAAGTATTTCCGAGTTATTGACGGCACGTAAATCTAACAATAATTTACGTGGTGATGCTATTTTAAGACTACCTAAAGTAGATTCTACAAAGTACTGGATCAAGTCATGGAGACACCAGGTATGTATGTCTCTATTTGTCCTAGCTTTCCTAGAAAAATAAATTTCCTTATGTGCCTCTTTATCGTTAATTTGATCTAAAAGGGAATTTTCTACTTTCGTTCACACATTTGTACTTTATTGTGATTATCAGTATGATTATCTTTATATTTATCTAGAAACAAAAAATCTGCGAAGTCTCTGGTGGACCCGACGGCCACTCAAAAGGGTTTTAGCTCAACACTATCTATACTGACCTATTTTAAGGTACGCCTAAATCCTAAACAGGACGAATGACAAGAGATATAGGCAAATATATCTGCTACACCGTGTCTTAGAGCTTAAGCAAAGTTGGACGACAAGAATGTCAAAATAGTTTGTGCGTTCTAAATATCTTTACATTTCCTTGGCTCCTTTGTTAAACAGCAACGTTGATTTTGACGTGCAACACGACTCCTAAATCTTCTAAAAGAGCCAGGTTTAAGGAAAAAACAAGGGAAGAAATACAGTCGCAGTTGCGTCGTACTCATTGCTTAAGCTCCCAGCATTGGTTAACTTAACTGGAAGGTCAGAATTATTTAATTAAATGAAATTTAAACTTTCTATTAAATTTACTTACATGTGAACAAAAGTGGTTACAATAAATTTAACTTTCAAATAGTCATTTCTGGCAATTTTCTTATTTTCAGTCAGTTTTCAAACCATCTACCCGTCTTTTAGGTCAGTAATGGACACTTCAGCTCTTACTTCCTTTTTTTTATTGGGCATTAGGATGATACTGTAAAGAAAGAAAGAAAGAAAGAAAGTAGGAAAGAAAGAAATTTAGATATGGTTATTCAGTTACTTATTTTATTCACGTGATCCTTCCTATCCCCGTACATTTCTGTTTCTTCCGTCCCATGGATGTTTACTATTATAGCTATATAACTTTCGACGTTCATTTCAAATAAACTGTATTGCTCCCAAATCGTACCATTTCTCCCTGGGTTATCGTTTTGTATGGGTTTACGGAAGATTCTAATTGAAGGAATATTTTCCCATCCTTCCGCACACCCCTCCATTTCTCGTTGCCCACTCTGGATGAAGCGCGTGCCACCGTAGCGCTGCCCCTTTTTAATCTCCATGTGAAAGAGAACACGTTGTCCTCACTTAAGAATTCGGTTTCCCTTACATCGTCCTGTTTGAAAAATGATTCTCTATTCAGACATAACGGATTGCAGGCGATTGCAATGTTTTTAAACATTTTTTTCGAGGGGGGTGGGGAAGTTTTAATGGTTGTGATTAATTGGTAACTGGTCTTTGTGTCGTCCAATTTTGTCTGTAATCATTCTCTCTATTCACAAATCGGACTCCCGCTCGGCAGTTGTCCGATTTTGTTAATCACTCGTATGATTATCGAATGTATTGGACTCTAATTAGTACTTTTAACTTTATTAACCAATTGCTTTATTGATGACAAAATTGATTGATTGAATGATGGCGTGATTCAATGTTTGATTAAGTGACTGATCTATGCCTCTACAGATTCATTAATTGCTTGACTGATAATTATAACCATTTTAAAACAACTAACTCTATTATTTGGGGAACAATAAAACTTTTTTACAATCAAATGGTAAGTGAGACAGTGTGTATTCTTTATTATTTCATACTTTCTGGCCCGATAGTTGAAGACGTAGTCTGTGTATTTCACCCTGGTATAAAACTGAGTGGCTCAGTACACAGCTGACCATGAAGTCCTCCCACATGTACCTCTGGAACATCAGATTGCATCCTTTGACTTTGCAAGTCACAATCTTAAATGGACATAAACTCAAGTGGAATGCAACCTGACTCCTGCAAAAAAAAGTACAAAATCCAATTTTGTCCTATAAACAAAGTTTGTTATGAAAAAAGTAATCAATGAATGTTTGATTGATAAATTCTGGAGAGAAGTGGGAACATTTTTGTTCTTTTTCCAAACCACAAAGTCCAAAACTTCAACAAAAGATAGCTTTACTTACTTACAATAATTTTACTTCTTACTAATGGCTCGACTACACTGCCATGATTAACTTCGTAGAGGATTTTAGACTACTCACAGCCCTCTATTTTCTTGTATTTTCTTTATATCGTTCAATGTGGGGATAGAATCGCGAGGAAAATGGACGCCAGCGCAGAACGAAAGACTTGATTGCGTAGATGGGGACTGAGCCGTTCGATTCGTTCGTTAAACCCACCCCCACCCCCTGCGTGCTTTGTGCTCCCTCCGCTCGCTTTTTCTTTCGTGTGCGTGAATAGGCTGGGAATGGTATAAGAAGATTTCTCTCTTCATGGTAAACAACCTTGACCCTCCATTAAAATTCCGACAGAGAGTATACGATGATGTATGTATTTTTAAAAGCATTCGATAACACAGAGGAAACTTTCATGATAATTGAATCACCAAAGTGGTTGGTAACTTCAAGTGTCGGTCGAGTCTCGGTCGATATATCGGTCGTGAATTGCCTGACGAAATCTTACGATATCTTACTTTTAAGCTTCGATATAAAAGAGAACATCGAGTTCTATTAAGTTTTGCAAAAATTACCTTGCTTCAAACGAATTAATTGGGTATGTAGATTTCACTGACGTTAAAACGTTTTTTGTAGTTATTGACATGCCAAAGTATGTGAGGCTCTTTTTTATGATTTTTCAAGTACTTTTTTATTTAAGCCTTCTTTTGTGACGAGGATCTGTAAATATTTTGTTCGCCATGTTCAAAATAGATTTTCTCACCAACCAATAGGACTATGAAAAAAGCCTTTGGCACGTTTGTAGCTTATCACCTGCTGATTGGCACGGTGCAGTTTGTTTGGTCGTGCTCAAAGGCTGGTAGTTTAATTTAGTAAACATCGACTTTTTTAATGTTTAAAGGTTGCGTGCACTGACCATTAAACCAAATCTTTAAAATAATTATCTCTTCATAATCTACATTGTATTACCTTTGCAGTGATGCTTTTCAAAGATTATGTCATAAGCGACGCGCGTACAATCGTTTTTCCGTAAGACACCCCTTAAGGTCTACAGTAACCTTAACCGCGATAGCTATCGTTTTCACATGTGGAATTTAAAAACACTGAATTAAAAAATTGAGGTTCATGCATTCCTGGACATTGATTCAGTTAAAGACTTCTTTGTTGGAAGCAGAAATAAAAATAGAACGAAGGAAGTGGATTGAAACCACTTGACTGATTAAAAGTTTTACCTCTTTGCATGTTATATTCAAGGAGATTGACAAAAAACGCTTCCGAGTTCATACATTATTTACAACATTTTGAGTTATTCGAAACGTAGTCGAAGACCGTGAGCTAAGAATTTCGACAAACAGCGAAATATCATATCATCGATAAGATACCTCGTAAGACTGAAAATAAACTGGAGCCACACCCACGAGATTTTGTTTGATATGGGAGTTTTCGGTCGCTAATTCTGCCTTTTTTGGGTGCCCCAATAATTGACTACGTGAGAGCGCAATCCGTAATGGTGAGTCAGATTTTTTCACTTCACCATTCGTACAAGCCTCAAAGACCAGATACTACAAATAAATAAATATAATATATACTGTACTGTTTTCAACCTTCGAGCTCCTCAATGCATCTGCGCATCGCCGCTATTGTCTCCCGGTGCTCAGCCTACCTCTTTTTGTTGAGTTCTTCTGATCGCCTCATTTTTTTCCAAAACGGCTGCGAGGTCCTCCTTGACCTCTTTAAAATTTTTTTGTGGTACCATCTTCTCCTCTGCCCTCGCCGCCTGGTTTTTTGCTTTCCTCTGATTTATAAATATCATTCGAAAAATCTAAAGTCAGAAAACCAGGCCGAATCCCGCAGGCGAAATTCTTAGCTCCCATTTATTTCGCTACGTTAGAAAAAGTCAAATGCACACCATATTCTTAATTATTATTATTATTATTATTATTATTATTATTATTATTCTTCTTCTTCTTCTTCTTCTTCTTTTTTTTTCTCTAGAATTAGAGGATGTATGTTTTACTTGCCCATCATTGGTCTTCACTATCTGCTTCCTACCTTTGGTACGTTCCTTCTCGGGCGGTGTTTCCGAGGCCATAACTCCACTCACTAACTAGTGTTTACGCATTCGCCAGTATCGATTGCGTCTCCGCAAAACCCGCACCTATTTGAACAATCGACAATTGTGTGATCATGCAAGCCACACACCATACACGTTTCTACTCTCGTATCATCCATAACGAATAGTTCGTGAGGAGTTATTCGTTCGTCAGCGATCTTCTAAACCTTACTCCAACTGGCATTGAATTCTTCGAACTTATGCTCATTTGAACCATCCTTGTAGACGTCATGGCGTGAGGAAAACCTGACTATTGCCAGACAAATTGCCCAGCAAAGCAGTTTTAGGACCATCTTAAAAATTTTTTTCTACCGGAATGTCAACATTTTGTTTTTGACGCTCTGGTTGACATAAGAAAACCAAGAAGGACTGCTCTGCTTGATTAAACGCTTAAAAAAAGTCCGTTCCTTTAACCTTATTAGGTTAATCCCAAGACCTTAACATGAACACGCGGCAATCTCTTTTGTTCTTTCGGCTCATCTGGAGGATTGGGCTGATGGCCAGGGGGAAAGATGACAAGATGTCGGCGTTCCACTTCTCACAAAGGATCGGGATCTAATGATTTAATGGTTTATGCCAGCGACCTCATGCTATCTTCACACCTGTCTTTTTTCTTTCGACACAAAACGTACATGGAAAGTACGACCACACCTGAAGAGCTTAACGATGTACCATGTATTAAAGACAGGTTCCAGGTATGCTTAATACTTGTTTCAGGACTTTTGGGCGACACACACGTGCATCTCAGGACTTTTGCGCGTGGTTTGAAATGCTTAACTTTTCTCGTGATGAACTTGGTCCTCTTATATTTGGAAATGATCTGGGAGTCAAACTCCGTCTTATAAACTCGTTGCAAAGAAAGAGACTTCTGAAAAGAAATGTTAACTGTGCAAACTGTAGAAATGCAATGCACCTTACTCGCCATTCGCAAAATGATAACGGATACATTTGCTGAGTAACTGCTGTGTGTATAGACACGCGTATTCGTCAATTTCAATATCGAAGAGGTAATGTACTGTCTTGTTTTTGTTCTTATACTTCTTCTGTTAACTGTTTTTCTAAGAAATGTCTCCGTTATCGACGCACCTCATCAGTGAGAGTTCAGTCATATTTCGCCAGGAGCAGAATCTCGCTTGGAAGGCAATTGCACTTTCTCTGGCAATGAGCACAAAAGGATTAGTTGAAAATAATGGCGATTGAAGGGACGGCTTCACGGAAAGTTTTAATCAAGTTTGCCCGAAAGTGCCGTGAGGTTACATGGGAAGCACTACTGCATCACCCAATCCCACAGTTACGCGGCCCGGGTGTTATTGTATAGATTGACCAAGTCAAAGGTAAGTACACAGACAGAAAGCAGTTTTTTCATTTGTTGTTTTAAGGGGTGCTCATATTATAGATTGAGAGGACAAAGATCGAAATGCGGCTGGTGTAAAGTAATTCCCTATAAATAGAACTGCTCATAGATTTTCTTTTAAACTTTGCCTGTTGATTGTCTATCTTAAAAATACAACGATAGGTGCAATGTGTCAATATAAAGGAAAATTTTGATGTTTGTTTCATGATAAAGGCGCGCACTTTTTAACCGACAATGATTAAGTATGTTCCGAGCATACAGTGTCCTCGTGGCCATAACCAGCTAAGATCACGTTTCTAATGATAATGTATTTTTTCTTCATAGAAATTAGTCTATATTCGTGTTAAAGAAAGTCGGTGTTGGCTACACTCAAACGAAGAGAAAAAACTTTAGGTCACCGTATTTGTTCACGAGGAAAAGACGATTTGTCTCTCTCTAAAGCCAGGCCGCATAGAAAATAGCCGTCAGCTTGTTTGCGCGCGCGTTGAACGCGCTAGTCACTCATAAAATTCTGCGCAGTAAAGATGCGAAATGCAATACTAGGGAACCACCATAAAAAGAATTGTGAGTTGTCAACCAGTTCTCTTATGGCACTAATGCAAAAGCTCTCTTCCGTGCTAATCTTTCCTTTAATATCAATGTCCAAAGCAGTTAAAGAATCCAAGCGTCATCGAACCAAACCAAAAGAACTTCCTGTCACTTTAATTCTATCACATGGCCATGACAAACTTTCCAAAGGAACAATTGCACGGCCAACCAAAACCGTTATTTACATCGGGCTTTGCATGGTTCGCGTTCAAATTTGAACGAGTTTCGAGGATCGAGTCGAGACTGTTAACTGTCAATTTACTTTTGAGCAGCTGTGCGTTGTCTTTTAGGTAATGGTTGCCGAAACATTAATGAATTGAGTACTAAATTACATGTAACAAAGACGGCGAGACTACATTTCCATCATTATTCACGATTTAGGTAGAGTGGAGGGGTCTTCGGACGAAACCTCGGAACAAGTGTAAGAACAGAGAGTGGGTCTGGGACTACGTATATAAATTCTGATACGGCTTTATTTTGTTCAGGTAGTTATACGATGTTATACTGTTCTCACAAAGGTCCGCACAAAAGAGAAGACCGCTGATAGCTTGTGCCGTATGTTGTGCCGTATGGTTTTGTTCTGTATCCCAATTTACATCCCAATGTAATATTTGGGGTGAAAAATTTTTGATGAAAAGAATAAATGCTTTTACCCGGAATTTTATATCATCTAATTAATAAATTAGTTTCAAATATCCTGAGCTTGCTTCTCTCGGTTCCGCGTCGATTGTGTCCACAGATCAGCAGCCTGTCAATAGCCGGAGAAATCGGCTACCAACGTGATAAAAACTTTGACACATTCTTCGTATGAACAGATGTTATAAGTGTCGCTTTTGGCAAATTTTCTATCCTTTTCATCAAAACATTTCACTGACTACTAGATATTATAATATATTACACTATAACAACGCCGTCAGAACTTGATTAAAGGTAGTTTGTATCTGTAGAGCATATTCTTCACTTTCAGCCACCGTATAAGACATTGTTTACATAATTCTACTGAGAAACTCATTGACAATCACTAATCACGTCCGACAGTTTGTCTATGAGGATCTGTTTTTTGTCTCTTAATTCTACAGGGATCTCAAAATGACTACAGATGGCTCTCAACAAAACCACATTGAATTTCTGAAGTGTGTTACTATGGTAACGTTCACAGAGGTCGTACGTGTCGTAGCAGATTGGATGTGAGACTTTGATCTCTTTGTCAACTTTGTCTACCAGATCTTGTCTCTCGAAATTTTCCTGGACGCATTGGACATCTTTCTCCTCATCCAGCGATATCCCGATCACACCCTGATCTTTTCGTCGCATTGCTGCTAGCCGGGAGAAAAAGCTCTGAACTTGGCTCTTTGTCAGCCACTGTTCTCTAGTGAATACGTGCATTTGATTCATTTTTCGCATTTCGAATGTCCACTGCAACTTGGGCGGGGTCTGCCTTTCGCCCAGTTCTTTCTCCAAGTGTAAACCGTGCCTTTAGGTATTCTTTTACCTTATCTGAAAATCTAACGCTGCCCCTTGGTTTGCTTACGGCCCATCCTGTTCGTAGAGACGAGTGGGGCGAAGTATCCACGGGAGAAGTGAGTGGTGTAATGGAATCTAACGAACAGCTCGAACACTCGATACCAGTGGTATCTATCGACGAGAACTTAAGGACCCAGTCCCTTTTGATTACATTATACTGGCTTAACCTGCTGACTGTATGCTGTCCAACGTCCAGCTGCAGCTCTAGCTGCGAAAACGTTTCGAACACTTCAACACATCCAAACACAGGGCATTCAAACAATGGCGTTGTACTCTCTGTTTCCTTGCTGCCCTTTGAACGACGTTTGACCACACGCTTTTCAGGAGGGTCATAAAACCCTTGAGATTCTATGGTTTGAAGGGACGTTTGGCCTGGGTGCTTGATGTAAATTACGTCATATGGAATGTACTTCCCTTTACCGATGCCATAACATTTCCAAACTCTCAGACCTTTATCTCCATATTCGAAGTTGTGGAAGCTACTAAAATGCTCAATCTTAGTTATACAGAGAGTGTTCTATGATTCGTTGACTATGCTCACTGCAGCTGTTGTTCCCTTCACTGGGTGTTGCGTCAATGCATCTCCCATGTCCACGGCAGTTAGAACATTGCGCCTTTCGTTGCAGTAAGCACGAATAGAGGACTTCATTGGACAGAGGATACGATCGCAAATGTCTTTACCAGACTGCGGCTCCGAGTAGTCATAACTATGAACTTCAACCCTAACTGCTTTTGTGACATCTCTTACAGCGGCTACTAG
This sequence comes from Pocillopora verrucosa, assembly GCF_036669915.1. Taxonomy (NCBI): domain Eukaryota; kingdom Metazoa; phylum Cnidaria; class Anthozoa; order Scleractinia; family Pocilloporidae; genus Pocillopora; species Pocillopora verrucosa. The sequence goes on from NC_089312.1 coordinate 12,289,554, forward strand.
GGAGCTGTTTTGATAGAAACCGGCTTCATCTGACCTTAGATGGACTTTCTGCAGCAAAGGATTCTTTACTTTCAGCTGCTTTAGAAGATCTTCGAGAATTGACTTAACTGCATACCAGTCCTGAGTACACTGATCAAAGAGGTGAGCGTACGAGATGACTTCCGTCGTGTTAGACTTGCTTCGAGACACAACGCTACTAATGTGCCAACTTAACCCTCTTTTTCCGCACCAGTCACTTTGCTTCTCTCTATAGCGCAGCTGCAGAAACTTCATGGCAAAATCTATAACAAGAAGACAAGAAGTCTGGTCAAGCTTTGCGATAATATCTTGCTTTGCACATTCCTGATTCACGGATCTCATAATGTGAGCTTTCCATTGGACGATAGCCTCCGAAGATTTCTGGATGTCGTACAACAAGTCAATTTTTTGGTCCTCGCTGTAAAAACTTAAGGTTTTGTTATCCTTAACAATCTGTTGCATATTCTGCAAAACGGAAGTAATCTCGTCGCATTGAGGGCAGAGAAGCGTGTGTTAATGTGAGCAGTGTTCCTGGAAATCTGGATCGTTTGGATCGCTGAGACCAAACTTACGACAGTGGTTGGGACATTCGCTCTCATCTTCCTGGCAGTGACTCTGAAACTGGGTTTTGAGGTACATTTTACCCTCGCTGAGGGCTCTCCGCAGTTCGTCTGCCACGTTCTTTGCGAGCCCAATCTGATCAAGCTCGCCCACTATCCGGTGGAGTTGCGCGAACCCCGCCGACCCGTCAGCTGCTGTGTTATCCAGGCCGCTAAGGGACTTCTGTTGAGAGGCTTCCCTTACCTCGAGGATGAGAAATAGGGTTGAACGGCCAAGTGGTTCAAACTGTTCTTCTTCGCAGAACTGAAGGTACTGCTTGACCATTGTTGACCTTGTGACTTTGCGAATGACATTTGGCATTGTGATCTTCTCGCCACTGCTGAGCCTCAGTTTCCTCGTACTAAATGATACGTCTTGATAAAAGTACGGGCGATTCGCGAAGTCTAAGAAATGGTCAAGCTTTATTGGTGGCAATCGAACTCGATGACACGGGGACTTTTCGACCATAGAACCTGGACCACACTCTCTTGCATGAGCTCTAGCGCGTCTAATTTGCCACTCGCTTAACTTTGAGTATGGCTCGTGGATTTTCTGAAGTGTCTTCACTGGATATCGATACGCATATAGGCTTAGAATTTGGGTCTTCAAGGTACTCGTCATGGCGTTACTGTAGGCTTGCATCAACGGTACAAGGTCTAAGTAGCTAGTCCCTTTATCTGGTGTAAAACAGGCCTGAAATAGCTGTTGTCCAGCCTTCGGCGCTATGATGTCACAAACGAGAGTACAAACTTCATTAGCCTTGCCAATGCAAATCTCTTTCTCGTGTTCTTTTGCCTCCTCTCATGTACTTTTCAGCTGAAAGGTCAAGGGAATGACACGGCCAGCACCGGTTGCTACCGGGTTAAGTTTCTCCATGGCATTGTAAACGCCGACATTGCTATCTCGCTGGTACTTTCAGCTGCCTCTTCGTCTCTAGAGCTCTGGCTGTCGGTCTCAGATCTGCATCCCAGAGTCCAATCAGCTGTAAGGGCATTTGGTTTCGGTCGAGGCGGCGTCGCGGCAGGCGTTGATGTGACTGTTGCAAGATTTAAAGCTGCCATTCGTTTGGCGAGTCTGGGAGTTGAGAAAATCAAACAAAAATTTGAAGTCCTCCCGCCATGTGATTGACTGCATAGTGTGTCCCCACTGAAATCTTTGCGCGCATTGTTGCGAAAGTAGAATTCCGTTCGGTTCACTATCAGCACCACCGCGTGCAATTGTATGGTACATTAATCAACCGTTTTCTCTTTTTAGGTCATCCAATTTAAAGCCAAAACACTATTTGTCACTTTTTTCAAAAATGTTGCCCATTTTGGCCGCGTACCTGTAAACATAACTTGCTTGCTGCATCAGCAATGTTGCGCAAAATGTTATAGTGTGTGCCACGCCGAGGAAAACAATTTTGCTAGCATGCAACATTTTAAATGAACATTTGTCGTTAAAAGTTCTTTAGGTGTCAATGCATATGATGGTCTGCTTTATTTATGGGATCAGGTAGCGTCACATCACCAGTAAGGTTCGTCCTCTTGCTGGTTACTTTCTTCGGGACGTTGCCCTTGCAACAACGTCATGTTCTCCGCGAGTTTGATCTTGTGCAGCTTGTAACAAGATACGCAGATCACTGAAAAGCACGAAATACAACAATAATGCAAAACGATAATAACTAGAGCCATACTTATAGAAAACAAATAAAAATTTGTTGCACTATAATCACGTGACCCCGGGGTACTCTCTTAATTTTAGGATAGCGGGTGTTTGCAAAGGTTGTTAAACTCTGACTCTATGTAGGGAAAATCGATGCCTGCTCGTTTTTACATCAATAACACAAAAGGGCTTTGTGTAAATGTATAAATGTCAAAAACAGAAGGAATGTTATCTTGCATCGGCGTAAACATTGGTCTCAAATTACTCTCCAAGTTTATTTATCAAGTATCTCGCCTTGCGTGTATGACATAAAAAAATGCTTTTGTAAACATGTAGATGTTAGAGATAAGGTAGGGCAGTAAAACCCAATGTATTACGCATTTTTCGGTGCAGTTGCTGTGTTTCCCGATTATATACATAATTGACTAACGTTACAATTTTGTGATATTGGAAACTTAGGTTGTAGATTTCAAGTTTGCTTCGGAGCAATGTTACAAGTCGAAGTGTGATTTAACTTATCAAGTTGCACCACAGGCGGCCCAAGCTCCAGTTGTGAGATGATCATCTTGCGCAATAACAGTCATGGCGGAATTATAAGAGTTTGTATGGGCATATTTACGACCGCTCTAAGGTATAAAATAATACGTCAAATTCTCTAAAAAAATACCTCACCTTACTTTCACAGCGTATCGCTTGTTATATGACCGCTTACTTTGATGAAAAGAACGCATTTTAGCGAGTTGTCCATTTCGAGGTTTTCAACGTTCATAAGAAAAGCCCAATTGGGCTTTTCTTATGTACGTTGAAAACCTCGAAATAAACAACTCGCTTAAATGGGCTCTTTTCATCAAAGTAAGCGGTCAGATAACAAGCGACACACTGTGGAAGTAAGGTGAGGTCTTTTTTTTTTGAGAATTTGACGTATTTTTTATTCCTTAGAGCGGTCGTAAATATGCCCATACAAACTCTTATAATTCCGTCATGACTGTTATTGCGCAAGATGATCATCTCACAGCTGGAGCTTGGGCCGCCTGTGGTTGCACAAGCTACCATGTGGTATCACGGTACGTATCTTGGGACGAAATCACAGCAGTTGTTTTGTTTTATACTCACTCGCGTGCGAGCTTTGGCCCAAATGTTAATCAAATTCCAAAGTACTGAATTCTGACATTTATCGCACCTCAATAAATGTGTAGATATCATCTTAATTTAAACCCTGCCCCTCATTTCAGGACAATACCTGGTTGGTAAGCTAGAATTTACATAAAAATCGTACTTACGGGAACCTTTTGGAACGAATTCTAAAAAGATTGTGTTAATTTCCCCTGACATGTCGAGATGAACTGCATTTCTAGTATTTAGCTGCTTTTTCCGGCCGTTGTGCAGCGGGTACTGGCAAGTGCAACGTGGTCGCCAGTTTTTACCCATGTTTCCTCTATGCTTTTCGCAGATCCAAAGTTCTTCAAGTTGATCAGGGGAAAGGTCGTGTGGTAACCCTGACCTTTTAATGATAAGCTCATATTCTTGTACCGTTCCTCTAAGCTGACCTAAGTGACATGCTTTTAGATGATCACTGATATCACCTCTACATTTTTAAAGCTTTACCTCGCTGAAGACTCGCCACAGACTGAAGCCTCTCTGGTCTCGAAAAAGCACTTGCATGCCATACTACACTTGCAGGCCTTCCAGAAAAAATAAAGGGTCAGCGGGTGCAATCGTTCAGCTTTAAATTCCAAATTTTAGCCCCCAAACTTCGACACATAGACTTACAAGTGGAGTTCTATGACTTATTCTTGAAGAGAATGCAGCTGCAATCCAAACTTTCAACCGGACATTAAGCGCGAAACATGGCTTTAGTTTTCGAGTTTAGTTCGCAACAGCGAGTCAAAGAAGAGTATCGATAGATGCCGACCGCTGAAGTTTGCTGGAGTTATCATAAAGTTCACCAGTTTGGGGCGCGAGGAATATCTGAAATTTCACATAAACCCAAGATGCGACGAAGGTAAGCTGTATTTATGACGAAATAGCTCTAGTAGTTCGATTTTGGTGTAGGCGAAAAAATCGCGAATGCTCGTACATGTGCTGATTCAAACGGTCATAACTTTTGAAAAATCGAAAACGCACCGGGGTTTTTGCATATTTTTGCCTATAAAGGTCTAAACTTAACGGCTGTGTAGAATAGGGTCGTCAAACAGGTCCCAAATCCCAAAACTAAACGTCTAAATCAAGGTTATTTACCCAAGAGCTGGGTCATTAGCTGATTTTGTTGGGCCTGGGCGGTTTGCATCCCCTCGATGGCTCGACTCAAGGCGTCACCCTCGCCTGAGAGCTATTTCATTACATCCCTGAAGCCTTCCTCCTCTGAGTCGCTTTCAGCCGCTCTTATGCGCTTTCGTCGGTTTTTGCGCTCTTTGCGGCGTGTGGTCTCGGCACTCGACTCCGAGTTTGTCGAACTGGAGGTAGCGGGCGAAGGAGTAGAGCTTCCCTCTGGTGTTTGCTCGGCATCTAGCGCTGGCTCCGGCGTGGTGATCCCGACTTGCCTCAGCTTATTGCAGGTTATTACATCCCTGCAGGCTAGCACCGCGTCTATGGCATCGTAGTGGGGGCTCTTTTGAATATTTTTCCCACTGTTTGCGGTTCCAGTCTTTCTTTTCTTTGTATAGATTCTAGAGGTGCTTCAGCTTGCGCTGGCACTGATCTACTGTTTTTGTGATGCCTTGTTTATCGTTCAAAGCTCTAACAATTTCATCCCAAGCTTTCCTACTGTCCTTGCTTTCCAGGCGGTAGATATTATCGGCCCATAACTGGACCAGGACAGCCTCGTCTCTTGTTTGCCAACGCTCGCGGCTCTTCTGAGTGGAAGGTCCGGGCTTTGATGGCTCAGTTGGGAGCGATGGCGATGGCGATGGCGATGGCGTTTGTACTGTGGAATTAAACTGCTCTGCTCCTTGCTGCATACCATGACTTGAAGAATAATAAAACCCAGGAAATTGGAGAAATTCCCTCGAGCCACTTCCAGGAAAGTTCAGTGGAGACCCGGGTTGGTAAGGAGAGTACTGGTTAAAAGAATAAAGGGGTAAGTTTCTAAAGAAACTGTGGTGCTGCGTCGGTGGGAGAGTATAGCAGGTAATTTAGTGTTAACAACTGGGTTGAAAACGTAAATTAGCCACCGTAAAGGGTAAAAAAGCTGACGTTTCGAGCGTTAGCCCTTCGTCGGAGCGATTGCTTTCGATTGCTTTAAATAGAAAACCCTATAGTAAACTGTAGAAGCATATTTTGGGATTATTTAAAAAAAATGTTTTTTCTATTTATTTACATTACTTTATTTTTAGATAAATTTCGATAGTGAAGTTATAATTGACCATTAAAGCAGCCGTTTTATTCAATTTATTTGTATCCTGATTGTCATTTCAAGCAGAGGAAATTAAGGTTGGTAACAATAAACAAACGGCGTGTTTCAAAACCTCAGTCGAAATCAATATATATATATATATAAAGTGATTTCGACTGAGGTTTTGAAACACGCCGTTTGTTTATTGTTACCAACCTTAATTTCCTCTGCTTGCTCGTACACTAAAAAAGAAAAAGAAAACGAAAACGAGAATTATAATCGAAATGCGGTAATAAAAAGAAAAAGCAGTCAGAACAAATTCATCCATTTTCATTTAAAATGGGAAAAAACTTGTTTTTTGTAATGTCCCATCTAACCTAAATCAGGTTATTTGGGCATTAAAAGCTATTTCTTTATCTCATTAACATCGCTCCATGTCTACTATAATAAGTGAATAATTATTGTTATTTTTTGCAACCCTTAAAGGTGATTACACTACGATATGTGAATTTAGACATCATTGTTATAAAGTAAAAAAAATTTAATATAGCTTTCAAACCAGTTTTCGCCATTTAACGCCAGACGATTACGTTCACGCCTAAAAGAGGCGCGAGAAAGCAACACAAAACCTGCCCAGAGGCCATTTGATCTTACTGCTAGACGAAATATCAAACCTCTGGATAAAACAATTGAGATTGCATCTTTGCAGCCGTTTTAATTTTTTTCTCGTTTCCATGCAACCCAGCCGTAAATTTGGTCAGTAAATCCCCTGTTCCATTGGTTTATTTGGTGAGTTCTTTTTGCACTTTCTGCTTTTGATTTTACTGCTTGACCAGCCAACCAGCCTGATTTTACTGCTTCCCCGGCGTGAGCAGTTTTAAACTGGAAGTGAAAATTCTTGTTGTAGGACGGCAAAAACACCTAGAAAAGGAGGGAATTTGTATTTGTTTTTTCTTACGTTTGAATAACTATCACAGATAGATTCGATAAGGCAAAAAAATTCTGTCACATACTTTAAATAGAGTTAAGTACGTTAGCGGAGACAGGGGACTGAATAAAAATTTTGAATCATTTAAAGCCACTAGCTTATACCTGTCAAATATAGCTATCAAATATAGCTCGCCGATAGTTCACCGATAGTCGACCGATAGCTCGCCGATAGTTCACTAATAGTTAACCGATAGATCATCGACACTATCGGCCGATAGATGGACGCTCAAAAGAAAGATATTGACCGAGTATCGGTCGAGAATCAGTCAAATATCGGCCGAGTGCCGGCCGAGTGCCGGCCGAATGTCGGTCGAGTATCGGCCGACATATGGACCGATACTCGACCGGCACCCGAACGATATTCGACTGATTCTCGACCGACACTCGACCGACACAATCGACCGATATGTCGACTGGGTGTCGACCGATAGTGCCGACCGATAAACATAATCGATATAATAAGGAGAAATTCTATCTTGGTCACTCACAGGAGTTTATGGGTTAAGACACATATGGTAGTCATATGTATGAGAAAGACAACATTTTACTCCAGTAAAGTGTTCTTATGTAGAATGAAATGCCAAACTCATTGAAATTAAGTTGACTTCGTGATTCAGGTTTTAGCTAAAGAAATGTGTAATACCTCTTTACAAGGATGAAAAGGAAAGTCCAAAAATTTTCTTTAAGCAATTGTCTTCATATCAAACCGGGTGCAATATACAGTCGCAAAAGCAATCTTATTCTAACTTTCCTCCTTGAAGGGGCTTTGTGTATCAATCATGTAAAGTTCAGTGCCTCCAGAGTCATAAGCCAGGATTTTGAGGTTACAAAATAATAAAATAATCAACGAGTTATGCCAGGCTAATTTATCGAGAGTCAATTACGTATAATTTCCTAAAATCGTATGGAAAGTTTTAAATGTGCCTCACTTGTGCTACATATACGGATTTATCGTTCTTAATCACTGATGAAATTTCGAAGGTGTGATTCAATTAATTCAAAAGAAAATATCCAAGCAGATTAGAGAAATGGTTCACCAATTGTAAACTGATTGTATGTTAGCAAAACTTCCCGAAATTATGGTGCCGATAAGAATTTATCGTTCAGAATCACTCATGAAATTCCAAGATTGTAACTCAATGAATTCAACAGAAAATATCCAGGAAGGTTACAGAAACTGACTCTCGAATTAGAAAACTGTAAACAATTATTTATGCTAACCATGTGCTTAGCAGCGTGTTTGTGAGCTCAAATTGACAAGACACTGTTTAATAACATGATCACAGCTCGGACGCTTCTTGCAAAATGTGATGACTATCAGTTCAGAAATTGATTCTTCAGTTTCCACCATCAGGAAAAAATAATCGTATCGCGAGCATGTTCATCATAACCCGAACATTGAGTACGCCTCGAGATGTTAAGTGAAGAGAAATTTGATCCCTGTTTTGTGAGACAAACCATTTCCTGAAGTTCGAACGAATCAAGTAGAAAGCACGAAACCATAGCGCTGAAAAGTACCTTGATCAAACAATGAAATTCACTCCTCCAGCAGACTGACACCACTTTTTCATCCACATCTGCGGTCAGAAATTTATTTCTCAGAAGTTTGACGTATTCTCACATGACAATATTGTCAAAATCAAATTACTGCGTCAGATTCAATAAAAACATGAACATCGCTGACTCAATCTCATTTTACTTCAATTTCGGGAAAGGCTGTTACTTTGTTTTTAGGGTAAAACAACACATCTTTGTTAAAGCGCAATTTTTTTTAATGAACGAAGTAAACCCTGCGATAGTTAATTGGAGAGAGAATGATAGAAACTTGCTCACACCGTTCGCTATCATTTGAAAACTTTCTAGGCAAAATGTAATCCGTAAGAAAACTTCTTTTCCCTTAACACCACAACTGTATTAAACATTCCAAAGATAGGGCAAGAAATGACTTGAAAAATGCAAACTCTTAATTTGAAATGTTATTCGAGCAATAAACCAGCGCGAGGGTTTTAAAGCGATGAATGCGAAAGCCGTTGTTTTACCGAAACGCGATTGAATTACAAAACTGAAACTAGTATCTAACGATGATTGGCAAAGAAAGGTTTGAATTTTTCTGCGTTAGAGAATTTTTCTGGCGTAAGAGAAAACCTAGATAAGACACCATTTAGCTTCTCTTCTTTCTCGGATCCTTTGTAGTTCGCTTCTTTTTGTTGAAGACCTCTTTTTAGTCCGTTTTCTGGAGCTCTTTGTATTTTCTTCTTACGTTGCTCTTCGCCAGATATTCGCCTTTTAACTTATGCCTTTTCTTGTTCTCTTTCGCGTTCCTCTCGCCGTATTCTGCCTATTTTGGCGTCCTTTATAATTTTCTTGCACGTTTTTCTCAACGCGCTTCTAATTCTTTTATTTCTTTGGTCGCTCTGTCTCTTTCTTTCCAGAATTTTCATTATTTTCACTCAAAACCCTTTCTCCGCGAATTGAATATAGCAATTTCCTCCGGCTGACAAAGCATTAGCTCTGTCGGTATTGTTGCTTTGCGAGTATTCCCTTTCGATAAAGTGCAACTCATTCTTGATATCAAATTCTTTACCTTCTTTGTTGATGAAAGAGTCAACAACGACATCTTTGCTGAAGCTAATGTACTTTTCCTCATTATTGGGAATACATTTGATGTTTCCTTGAGTTTTACCGAGATTGTTAACAAACAGATGAGAGTCATGAGCATCCAAGTTGTGAAAGATGGCAGAAGTGAAATTTCGGCCTCTTTTTGTAGGTTGCATATGTAGTGAGCTGCTCCACGATATTTTCCTGTGAAATGGCAGTGGTCTCTCACTTTGTCATTATTAAATGAACCCTAGCAGATCCAGCAGTGCGCAGCGCTATTAAACTCACGCCTATCTATCTGTATCTATGAAGATCATATCTTATGCAAAGTCGAGTTCCTTATAAATCTTCTGGATGTTTTTTTCAAGTTTTTCAGCGAAGATCTGAGCAAGATCTTAATCCTCACTTTTTCGCTCTATAGATGACTGGCTCTCGTTCGTCTGCCGCTCCGCGGCCTGCCCCTGCGGAGCCTGGCCAAAGGCTTAACCAAAGGTCTTCATTATCTCTCACCATCTCACACGATAAAATCATCTTTATCTTCATTTGACGATTCTCTCAAATTATCCTCAAGACTTTTGGTTTGACTTTTTCCATGAACTCTCTATTCAATACCTACAATTCCTTCAATTCTATATCGCCTTGTAAAACCTCTCAACGTCCAACGCTTTATTAGCAGAGTATTTCGTTCTTCTTCTTATAATTTTTAAGTTGCGGTTGACTTCTCTGAGCGTCTTATTTAATCCTTTGATCTTACTTTCATTTTCTTTTGGAGTTGAAAGAATTAGTCTTTCAATCTTTTTCGTTCTCGGCGGCGGAATTGGTTTTTGAACATTTAAAGCTGTACCATTAATGTTTTTCGTTTTTTGTTTATTTGCTGCCGCTCTTAGAAGGTTCTTTGAAGTGAACTGTGTAATCATTGGAATCTGCAATAATTGTCGACACAACCTCTTTGATTATAAACGCAAGAAAAAGTTTTGCGTAATAAAGCTAAGACAAAAGCCTAGAACGACTTCAAAGCAAGATATACAAATGGAGACTTGAGTAAGTTCAGTGCGCAAGTGCTGAAGTTTACCTCAGTCGATCAGATGGAGTTCAGTCGAGCGTCTCAGGATCAGACAGAAGATATTGGGATGATGACATGAAGAAGGCACTTAGAATTGGAGGTTTGAAAGTTTGAACTTGAACTCACTCTGAATCGATGAGGAAAGAAAGAGGTGGTAGCAGTTTCATTGAACAAGAATCCTGTGAGCCGCTTAAATGAGGAGATTAAGGTACATTATCCTAATACTTCGATGCAAAATTCAGAGGAATATCCACAAGAACGAAAAATTTAGCCCTCTTCAGGCGCAGAATCAGAGATGGCTTGCGGGGCCAAATATGAGCTACTAGCCTCGAGAGCGCTTCGCAGTATGATGCACAACAACAGGCTGTGGAATCTCTTGTGAAGAGTAAATCAGCTCCTCCAGGAGACCCAGCGTTCAATCAGACAAACAGTAATTATGAAACCCCTTCGTTCAAACAAATATGCGCAGAATTTGGAATTTCATCAAGTACAGACTTCTGCTTCAAAGGTTACAATCACGATCTTGGTTTCTGTTTTCATTCATGTGACAAATCTTGGACGGTCGGGAACTTCAAACTCTTATCTTGATAATAACAAGTTTAGCTATGAGCTTGGAAAAGCCATCTAAGGAAATCTGATTTATTTCATAATGAATAATAAAGTGAAAGTTAAAAAAGTTTGACTTTTTCATAGCAGACAAGTCAGAGGGCTTGACGCAAGCTGGGATGGCGAGACTGAATCAGTCAATTGAGGCATTCGCTTACTGCATTCTTGGTTCTCAAGTCAATGTTAGATCAAGAGAGATAGGAAAATGACAGTTCCGAGACAATGCAAAACCAAGGATAAAAAAGTTTTTTGGGTCAAGCACGGACCACTTTTTATCCTTGGTTTTGTATTGTCCCAGAACTCTAATTTTACAACTACGACTGAGACAAGCGCGGAAATGTCATATAACAATTATGATATAATAACTTGTCAATCTTTAGTATCAGAACGAATTTAGAAAATTTCAAACATTTGACAGGATCAGCGTCAATGTTGTATCTTCACGCAAAGAACTCGTGATATGCCTTGATTTGTTCTTCTGTTAAAACACTGTTTTCTCAAATGAGAAGAGTATGACAGTTTCATTATGAGTTCACGCTTTTAAGCTCATGGTTCATGATGATGAGCTGAGCATCAGGGAGGATTTTCCTGGACTCCCTTCTTTCGTATCCACCAATCTCAATCCACTTCCATGAGGATCATTGTCTCTCACACTCTTGAGATCGATGAATAGAGAGAATCTGTCTCCGGCATAAAATTCTGTTGCCTTTATCGCACTGTTTTCCTTACCAAATCTTCTGAAGACCTCTTCCCACATATCTCTTGTCTTCATTCCTTGGCTGTAAATCTTATCTGGGATTCCATCGACAACCACCTTCATTTCAGTGATGTCAGGATTGAGTGTAGAATCGGAGTTTGGATTTGATACTATGTTGCCAACAGAAAGGCTGGACGTGTGGCTGCCGACGCTCACGTTCTTTTGGGAGACGAAAATATACCATATTCTATTGCCAATACGAAGCGAAGTCTGTTTAAAATTCCTTTAGAATTCAAATGTTTTAATATATTGATAGCAGACCAAGGTAATGCATGTGTGCTATTATTATTTTGGTAATGGTGTTTTGTACAACTTAATTCCTCAAGTATCTGTGTGCCGGTTCAGGGTTGAATACCCGTCAAGAATACAATTTCCTAGCCCTGGAGAAAGCATTCCTTTGTCTCTAAAACATACCTACAAAGTCGAAGCTAACCGATATGTAATTACGTTATTACTTGTAATAAGTAATAAGGAGCTCTGCGAACACAATTTTTTTGATAATATCACGCGAAAGAGAACCTTAGAATATTGGTTGAGTTATGATTATTTTCTATATTCTCATTGGTAAGGATTACTGAGATAGTGAATGATCACATGCGATGTAATGGAGGAACTTACAATCGATTCCATTAGTTTACCAGGAACACTGAATAATGAAGTAGGGTGGTAGTTGCATTTGTCGGTCTCATCGTCTTTTTCTTTTTTGTACATGGGTACAACATCAGCTGTTTTCCACATGGTAGGAACTAGGAACAACGTTGCGGTTAGCGCTTACTTTAAACACAGACAGCAACGAAGGAATAATAGCTGTATTGGCCAGCTTGAACAGTTTTGGTGGGACTTCATCAGGACTACAAGAAGTATTGGACTTTAATTTTGCTAAGGCATGAGTAATGTTTTCTGCGGTGAGGCTAATACTCGAGATTGTGGATGTGATAGTGCGGGTCTGATTGGAGCGCCATCATGATAAAGTGGTGGCCATTCATGGGAAATTTGTCCGCCTATCGTAAAGAAGTGGTCATTTAGGAGGTCGGCTTTTTTAAAATCAGAGATTGCCAGAAACTTGTCCTCTTTCCTGGTGTTATTGATATGTGAGCTGATGCACGCCTCAATGGCATTCTTGATGGAATTGGTATCCTTTACCTCATCAAAAAGATTCTTGTAGTTATTACATCTAGCAATTCTAACCTCGTGTGTCTTGATTCCTTAGCACCCTGTATTTTGTCCACAACTTCTAATCATTGGAGTTTCGTGCTTTCAGCAGAGTTTTAAATCTGATGTTAATTCGTTATGGTGGCTAATTTGCATTATAAACTCGGTTTATAAAAACCAAATTATCTTGTTATACTCCCCCACCGACGCAGCACCGCAGGCTCTTTAGAAACTTACCCCTTTGTTTATTTGTTTTAGAGAAAGTTTATTTCCGAATGGCCTTTTCCCGCTTATTACGTGAATCGAGTTCTTCACCAGGACACAACCAGGTTTATAGCAGTTTTAAACACAAAGAAGAGTTAATTTATTTGAACTTTAATGGATGAAGCAAACGGCGTTACATACATTGTAACACATAAATGCCCTTAATACTAAAAAAGTAGCTACTGGGGAAACTCCAGGCTACCTCCAATCATCAAGATCACTTTTTCTATTCCGCTATTGACCATATATAACCAAAATATTCAATTATAAAATTTACTTTATACCTCGGTTGCAGAATTATGAATTTACAGATACCTGAAACAAAGAATTCTTAAATACATACTACAAATGTTTGAATACAAAATTAAAGAGATCTTAAAATAATTATCATTAACCTGTAAGATCTATAATGCAGAGGTCAAAATACGTTTTGAAAATAGCATCAGTTATAAAACCGGCATGCATCATATGAGGTTTTTAAAATTGCGTCCTAGTGATAAATAATGTCAATTGGATTTTGTGTCGCATTGTTTCTATTTCACGGTACATAAAACAATTACTTCCAAATGCTAGTAAAATATGCAAAATTTAAAAACAAAATCAGCTTAACTTACTTGTACTGAAACTAAGAAAATAGTTGTAAAAAATGAAAAAAAATCCCTGCAGCCTTTTTCCAAAGAATTGTTTACTTTTCCCTCTGAAGGAATCCGTCACTCTAATCTAAACTTCAATTTAAAGATGACAGGTCAATGAAAACTGGCAAACCATATGAAAATAAAGAATTCTTTTCTCAACAGAATACTCGTTTTCTTTGTGAAAATTAGTTTTTAAAAACCATTTAAGTCTAGTTACTGAAGGTTTTATCATCAACCATTTTCGTTTCATTTACCTACTAAGCCTTGCTCGTTAAAAGTCATTATTTCTACTAGGTCTTTGATTGCTACACTATTAACTAGGCTAAAACGGGCATTTTCTTCCCTTCTTTGATATGACTTAAGATAAATTTTATTGTTCTTTATTCATCAACCTCTTCTAACTACTTTACAGTTCCTACGTTTGTAATTTCATAGTTTTATTTCCGTTTCTCATGGTACAATAGTTGCTTCGCTACCAGTAATTATATATTTGATGGTGAGGATACTTTTATTTCAAATTATTTCATGGTTTTCACCTCGATTCAGACCCGTTTTAGGGAAAACTTCCTTGGTTAAGACAGACGTTTCTTCGAATTAATTTGGTTGCGTGCAACCACGTAAATGGTAAGAAAATATCAAATGTATGGCGTAGTCTACAATACTATTAAGGATAGCTAGCGTAGCGTGTATGCTTAAGCTTGTTAATCGTATGGAAATTACGTTTAATTTCTTTTCTCCGGCTACAACCTTTGTGAAAAACAAAGCTTAAGCTTTTGTGCTTAAATCAGTTTTGAAAGCCCACAAACTCGCCCTCAGACCTAGCATAGTTAATCATTGTTATTCTTTACTAGTATTTACTGCTAGTGAGAATTGATGCAGTTATGTCTTACTGAGTGTATAAATAAAGATGCTTGCTCAGACCGTGTGTTGTCTGTGGGAGGGAAACAAATTAAGAACAATTAAAGTAAAAGGAAAACTAATGCACCCACTCTACACAAGGCTTTCTTTTCAAACGTCATTGATATAATATTTTATCCCAAAGATATATCTTACCTTTTTCTTAAGTAGAAATAAAGTAGCATTTTCTAAGTGAAGTGATCTATAAATATTTCATACATTTCTTGCATGGTGGAAAATGGTAATAGTTAGCTCGAAAGATATTGCCTCAAGGCATAAAAAAGATATAAGTTTTGGGATAGTTGGAGGGAAAGCAATCTAGTCAGTCTTGATTCGTATGTGGTATGGTGTAATTATTGAAACTGAAAAAAGATTAGTTAATGATAGTCTTCAAGAACAGTCTAAAAACATTAGGATATTACACTTCTTGTGAGATCTAGCTGTGGTGCTACCATTAACTTTCATTAATTGTTACCTTTTTTGGAGGAAGTCCTTAACCAGGCACTTTTTTTCTCGTGTAGATGATGCCCACACAGGTTCTAATAACTTATAAACCTTACACTCTGAGATAGCGAATAACATGCATAAATAAAGCAAAAAATATTATTATACATTTGTACGAGCTAGAATAAGTGAAAAGGTGTAACTTATCAAATTCAGAGATGATGTTTGCGTGGCAGATAGTTTTCAAGTCACCGAACGAGGTAAACGTGCATACAAGTTAAAGCCTATTAAAATTACAAAAGGATGGACAATTTCAAAAATACTTGAATAGCAAATCATTGTGAGAGCAATTTATTGTACTCAATCGTGACGTCGTCACTGACCCCTTTGCTACGAAATTTTAAATGTAAAAAGTCTTCTTGACAAATTTTGAAGAAGTACGTTTATAGAACCTTTAAAAATCTTGAGCAAATAATCTGTTTTGTACAAAACAAAAATTGTAACGAATGTAACATCTAAAGCCAATTAGCATGTTGTGCGTGTGAAATTACATTGATATAGTTTGGGTCATCGGGTCTCAGGTGTAACTGGTAAAAATGGTACAAATTGCAAGTGTTCTGATATGCTTTAAAGTTTGAAGCCTAATTAGAACAGTATCTTTTTTTCCCAGCAGCACACGATTGTCACTTTCTGCCACGCGAACAAGCAACCCTTAAATTGTATGAATTGATATTTCTCAAACTGATTTTATCATCTTCTAAAACTAAATGTTTCCAAAATTAAACTCATTTCATATATTATTTGAAGTAAATATAAAATCTATAAAAAAGTTCTGCCCTTTTGAACAAAAGATAAAAGATAATAGCTTTATCCTCTCGAAACAAAGTAGAATGATTTCTCCGTTTCAATTTATCACTGTGTTATTCATTATCCAACATCGATAGTACGGTTTAAAAAACCAATCATTATTTCTCATCACAATTGTGTTGTTTTGAAATAACGGAAACAAAAAATATACAGGCTATTTAATCCATTTCAATCCGATTGTCGTGATGTCTTGGTTTTGCACTCCGGCTCAGTGAAGAATTTGCATACTGCCCCCCATCCTCCCCACCCCGCCCCTTCTTTATTTGACTTAGAAGTATTTTTTTTTTTGTTTGTTTGTTCGTTTTTAACAGTAGTCCTGCCCATATCTAAAACTATTTCAACAATGGTAATTCTCCCATGAGTCATTACTAAACATTCTACAAAATTAAACTCCAGAAAAAAAATTCCCTCTTCGCACCAAGGCATAATCTTTGCGTAAGTTTACAACTTATCTTTCTTCGCTGAAATTTAATTTTGCTTTTCAGCTGGTATTTACAATTCTATTAGCAATAATATTTTAATTTCATGTAGTTGTAATTCGTTAAATAAAATAACTCTACTCGTTCAAAGTATGCAATTTTCTCTTCGGTTAAAAAATTAAAATTTAGTACTCGATAAAAGTGTTAAACTACTAAAATGGAAAAGGAAACCTCCCGCACATTCCGAAATATTCTTGAAAAATTCTTCACTTTCAAATTGAAGTTAATTGTGAAATTTAAACGCATAAACTGAGAGTCCACTCGGCGTTGTGGAGTGAATTTCTACCAAGCAAAATGCTTCCTTCGTAAACGACAACCTCGATTACCTGACACCAATTCTATTATATACTTTCCTCTCACTAACTCAACTCCAATTAACATTTACATCATAGACCACACAGTAGTGAAGAAGTAAGAGAGAAAGGAAAGACAAAGCATACCTGAGTTTACTAATCACAACAATTTGATTAAGCAGATTTTTTCATCCAATTCAAGATGGTATTTTCTCTTTAACTGGATAAAGAAATTCTTATCAACTTGGAATCGAGTTGATATTTACTTGAATTAACTATATTTCTTTACCACCTAAATGGAACGGTTCTTGGTCGGTCAGCGCCTTCCTTGACCAGAGGCTTGTGAAATTCCCGCCCTTGCCTGGAGTGTATGAGTGCCCAGCACTGTTCGCAATAGTACTGCAGGCACGTGACATTTGCGCAAAAAAATGGTGCAAATTTACCTGCGCACCGGGCGCCATGACACTCGTCACACAACTGATCATCCAAAACATATGGCTTGACTTCAACCTGGAAAGTGATATGAAACTGTGTTATTGATAAGAAAGGCTATTGCACATACTAATGGAGTAAAATAAAAAATGGGAGTAAAGCTATTTTTATTTAAAACCTACAACTATCAACACAGCTAACTAAGATATCTTCAAAAGAGTTATAATATTAATATATATAATATTAGAGGGGTTTGAGAAATAAGGTATTCCAAGACTTTTTTGCTCAGGTATACGGTATTCTCTCATGATAGTGATTTGTCTTTTTATCACAGGTAGTAATTCGGCATTTAGTGGATGACCAGAAACTAATAATAGTTATTCCCGAATGAAAAACAGTTGGGTGTTAACACTTATTCAAGTGGGCAAAGTAGTTTTTCCGACCTCCGCTATTGGGAACGATGGTATAAGGAGATGTAATATCAGTAGTGAAAATAGGTTTGTCTTGGCCCAAAATCGCGAAAAATTGACTAACATGACATGACTAACAATGTCAGTCGAAAGGCTTACTCTTTTATCTATGTCGCCATGTTGCAGCTGCACAAATCTGGCACTGATAGCGGCAATATAACTTTGTTGATTGGAGAAGGCCACTCGACCAGCACCTTAAATGTAAAGCAAAATGTAATATGTCAAAAGCTGAACAGCAGCTCCTTATCTGTTGCCGTTGCAACTTAATTTAGTGTTAACAACTGGGTTGAAAACGTGTATTAGCCACCGTATTAGCCGCCCTTTACCGTGGCTAATTTACGTTTTCAACCCAGTTGTTAACACTAAATTACCTGCTATACTCTCCCACCGACGTAGCACCACAGTTTCTTTAGAAACTTACCCCTTTATTCATTTGCCGTTGCAATTTGTTCGATATTCGTAATTTTGCATATGCACGCTTTGTAAAATTGCTCTATTGTCTTCGCTATATTTTTTCGTTTTGCATGTAATCCTTTTCCTAAATGTCGTTTTACTAATCCAGTTAGCTGATTCGAATTTGAAAAAATCTTTCTTCGAGTTTATGCAACTTTTTATTACTGAAACGTAACAACTGCGTTAAGCTAAATAACTCTTACCCTTAGGATATTTCAGTTCAGGATCTACATCTATCCCAGCATAACAGACTCCTCCATACAGCCGATCCATTATCATGGCCAGCTCTATTGCTCTCAATGGGCGAGGCACTCCACCGACAAAAATTGTTTTCCTTGGGTCAAGTGGATGTGAACCGTCCATGACAAAATCTGAATCATTCAGATTCCAAGGCCTTATCTGAACCTGTAGTTTCAAACGAAATGAGTTTTTTTCATACATTCACAATTTTTTCTTGAAGGGGGAAGGGGGAAAGAAAGAAATTTTAAATTACATCCGCTAATTTAACATAGGTCTTTGTAGGCTCTAGGCAACTAGGTTAATCAGAGTTGAAAAAAATTTACAACATCGTACTAACCGATCATAAGGGCCGTACAGGGGAAGATTTGCCGGAGGTCGTAGCAGTACGGACTGAGCGCAGCGACGTCCGTTCAAAAGCGACCTTGGGCCAATATTCTCCAGTACAGCTGAAGCAAGTTACGTCAGTAAGTAGTTTCATATGTGGCACCCGAACCTAACCTGTTTAGTTTGAATTTGCCGGCTATCGCGACCAAAAATACATGGCTTATGGCCGTTTCTGTGGAAACGGTCAGCATAACATAATACGGAGTAAGAACCGATAAGGATGTTCGGAAATAACTCAAGACACCTTGCTAAAAAATAAAATGTTAAATTCCAAATTAAGAGTTCTCCTGTCTTCCATCCGAGTTAGAATAATGATAGGGACACAGAGAAAAGGAACTCACGGGTTTGTCTTTAATAGTAGGACTGGACACACACAGGTAGAGTTTGTCATCTTGCTGGAAGCAGGCGTCGATTAGTTTCTGCACCGATTGCTCCTCCAGGTACAGCAGAAATGCATAACCTGTGGAAGAAATGGATTTTATTATAAAAATTGACGTTAAAAAGCGCGACGTTTCTTACCCCGAAACTTTTTTAGAGAATACCATCAGACATTTTATTGAAATGAAAGTCACTGTACTAAACAACAAGTATGCGATGAACACGATGCTCCTATCAGAGTTGTCCTACCGTTCAAAGACCAGAAAGCAGCAAATGCGGTAAGACACCAACTCGGTGATCTCAGCCGAAAGATTGTTGCCGATGTCCAGCCCGTTTACACAAGTCAGGAGATCAAGGACGATTACAGCCGAAAGAACACAAAAACCTCCAATTGTTAATCAACAAAACTTTGTTTATTATCATAAGTGCGGTCTGTGTGATGCAAAAAAGTATTTACCTAATCGATTCACTTTTAATGTTTCTTTCACCTTAGCGTTTTTCATCACTCTTGCCGCAGTTTTCGTCAGTATCTCATTAGCATTTTTACAATTAATCATAGAAGCGCATGATAAAATTCTTTATCCTCCAACTTAAAAATGACTGTTGAGCAGTCGAAACGTCGTTCCTTTTTCATATGGAAGAAATGTTTTGATATAGGCGTTATGGTAATTTAAAAGAACCTTCGACATTACAGCGCGAAGTCGTGAAGAAGGAATAAAAGTGGTGCGTTAAAGTTATCGTGTGTTCTTATTGGAAAGGCCTGAATTCAAAAAGAAGTTCACCTAATAAGCTTACCTTTGGGCGGAAAGTATGACTTGCTCTCTGCTTTGTGAGGCCAATCTACAGTCAAACTACCAAACCGACAGAAACTGGCGTGAATCTCATCTATAAAATAATACATAAGACTTGCAGCTGAAGCTAATCAAAATGTCTCTACTGACCAAGTATCTGGACACTACTAAATCTCGGCCCTTTTAGGTTAATGAGAGTTTCCAGGTAGCAGCAGTGCTACTTTTATCGAAGTAAAGCCAAGTCGCCCTTAAGAAGCCCTTCTTTCATTTACTGACGCAACCCTCAAGGGGCAGAGGTGCCCCAAATTCCAAAGACTATTTGCTAGTTTAGTATCTTCAACTAAAGCCATGACGAGTACTGACATATTCAGAAACGGGTTTCCTATAGCATTTGTATCTTGTTTTACCAAGTGGCCGTAAACATTGGAACAAGTTTTTAAGTACACTTCTTCATCCATTGACTTTTATCCGTTGAAATACTTCCTACTGCTGAAATGATGAATGAATGAATGAAAATATTTTTAACAGAATACGTGTTGGTTCATGGACTTGACTTGTTCAGTTGGACCCTTTTGAAACGAGAAATAGATGAAAGAACGCTCTACCTGAAGTAAAGTAACGGGTTTCGATTGAATCAATTTTTCTTACTGAACATTTTATATAAAATACGACTAAATAATCTCGACAATTTAGTTATCAAGGCCTCAGTCTGAGAGTATCCCTTAACGACCTTACTCTAGTTAATGAGTAGTTAATAGCCTGTGCACAAGCATAAAATGTTTTCATACCTTCATCAATATCTGGAGGCAGTCCTCCAACAAATACTTTCCTCGAGTAACGCTCGATATGATCCGGCAAATCCGATGTTGGAGAGCAACTAAGAGACCATATTGATGGTACAATTTGATCTATGAGCAAATAAATAAGTAATTATTAATAAATAAATTTCCCGTACACTTGTTAGGAAAATATAAATCTTGAAAAAGGTTAGTTGCAGAAATTTACCCCGGGTAAGGAAGCCCTGTAGGGTTTTTGCTCAATGTTGGCGCGCGCGCCTGCGTAATGTTTTTCTAGGAAATGTTTATGTTTTTGCTTTTCAAGGTCACTGAAAGCCATCAAAAGGCGATGAGCAAGGTTCGGACTATTGTTTGCTGTTGTAAATATTATCAAACTGATTTTCGTTATTAAGCTAAGGCTCCACGAAGGGAAGCGCTCGTCGCTGATAATTTGGCCTTGCCCCTGATTTTCTTCTATCTCTCAAAATTTTTACAATTTGTGAAATTTGTTCTGCCGATCATTTAAAAGCTCAAAAAAATAGGGGTTTCAGAGAAAGTTTCCTCGCTATTTGCAATTTTGTATGTTCCACCTCTATCTCAAATTTGGTCATGAATTTCTTTTTTTTACAAGCAAACAGTTCAGCAAAATTCCATCGAAGGAAACGCGATAAATCTTGCTCGAAAGACTCCGATTTTCTTTGTCGCATAACATTACGTCATGGAATAAAAGTTCGCCAAGATCTATATCTGAGCATGCGTAAACTTTTGGCAATCTTTCCCACGGTGTTTTCTTTTCAGTTGACTTCTTTTGTACAGGGACTATGAACATTACGGGTGCAGTTGCTGGAAACCCTAGATTCCATCACACAAAAACTGTGTGGAGTTAAACTGTTTTTAACTCACCTTTTCAGGTAACAATCGTGCGATCGTATCGAGCCACCATGTTTGTTTTGCATGGTGACACTCGGGCTATGTTCGCACCAAGATCTCGCGCGGTTAAAAACCCCTATGGAGCCTCCTATGCTTGACACATGTTATAAATGTTTCTATCCCACGAAGGCGGATTTCTAGGCAGCAGTGAAAATAAGGCCCGAAGAAAAAATCAGGCCTGTACGGGATTTGAACCCCTGACCTCTGCGATACAGGTGCAGCACTCTACCAAATAAGCCAATAAGCCAACTAGGAACTGGTCCTTGTGTTGGTTCCATGACATTGTTCATTATGTTGTTGGTAGAGCTAACATTCTTTAATATCAATTTTTTTTCACAATGTTATCCCGTTAGGTCTACGCAATTTAAAAACTGCGTAAAATTAACGGCATTGTTACAAGCTCAGAATAACTGAAATCAAGCTTGTTAAGCCATGTCATTATCATGTTGTCACTTTTCGTTCCCATGTAAGTTATATATCTCAGATTTCTGAGATACATAACTTACTTGATAACAGATGAAATTTTTTTCAATCCAGTTTTGGAGAAATTTGGTCGCCTTATCCTCTTTTCAAGGCGACATAATTTGAAGCTAACGGACGTACTTTTAGTTAAATTGCATATTTGCAATTTTTTTCAATCATTGCAGCAGGATAATATCTATTTTTTCAAAAATTGTTACAGTAGATATTTGGAAGAGAAAAAGCTTCTTTTTTATTATTTAAGTATATTTCCCAAATCTTTTCATCATATCGGGACTATACAGTCTGACGAAACATGGGCTGCCGTGAACGCAGGGTAACCAATTAGATGATGCTTACTGTGTACGGTTAAATTACAAAATAAAATCGTTTAATTATTTACCTCCTGCGTGAGAAATTCCTTTCTTTTGCAGATGATACTTGAAGGCTGAAATGCAGAAAAGATAGAATATCTCGTTAGTATTCACATGGCCATGCTTAAGAAAGGCCACCATGTGCTCAAATAATGCCCAAATTGTCGATATAATGCCTAAAATGCAAAGTTGCTCAAAAGTTTTGAAACGTTTCCTTTGAGATTTTCAGCCAAATTTCAAGCTGGCGCCGAACTTTGTTAACGTTTTTTTTTGGAAACTTTGCAAAGAGCTGTGGTAGATTGTAGTTAAGAAAAAAACAAATAGGAGTCATTGACCTCGTTCTTGTTTTAAGGACGCATTATGCAAAAAGTAAGGGCGTTTACAAGAGCCTGTAATGTTACTCTGGTGAACGTACTTGTTTGAAAATTGATGAATACGTATTGATAAACAATCGAGAATTTTTATGCAAACTCAAGGGAAGCAAATGTGGAAGCTGCTAACCATCATTTCGAACCAATTTGATTCAACTGAGCGGAAGTCGCTCTTTGCAATCAGAAGATGCCCCCGTTCACCTACTCATTTACCGATTCACCGATTCGAGCTTAGGGTCAAACTGTAAATGTGACATGGGTCAACTATCGAGTATTCATTTAACAAAACTTGTCACATATATGTGGATGAGATAATCATTTTTTTTTGTGTTATGATTGGACCAATCAGTTACAGTTATCAGCTCATATACCAAGCCATCCTAAAATGGAAAATAGTCAAATCAAGCGTTGTTAAGCTGAATCAAATTTTGGGCGGAAGCAAACGCTTCTCCTGAGCGGTGGAAATTAAGTAAAACAGATGCTAGTCAATGTTATCACGGTAAAAAAAAGAAAATCAAAAGAGTCTGATAAAGCTCTATTTGATAGTAGGTATAGTTGAAGTTTCAGTAATAAAACGTTGCACCTGGCACTAGTGTTATCTAGTCTACAAAAAGATAGAGCACAACAAAGAGAACAGCCGGTTACCTCCAAAACTTTGGGATAACTTACAAACTTTGCCTTCAAATATCTAAGCTAGACCAGGACCTTTATTTACATCAGCTTATCTGTAAACTACGTTCAGGCAGCCATAACTTTGGTTATTTTCCCTTGGCTACCACATAGCAAAACATTTGTGAATTAACACAATGCTTCAGAATAAGCTTGAAGTTCTACAAAGTGAACCGAATACTAATCTCAATCTGTAACTCGTTACTCCTACACCTGGATCGAGACCCAGAGTTGAAGACATTTAAACGAAAACTGTCTTCAATCTCTTCCTTCGCTCGGTTCCACAAACCAAAACAGTTGTCGAACCCAGACAGTTTTGAATGCTTTTGCGGAAGTGTTCTAGCTCGTACCCTTGAACTTTTTTCGGATTAAAAATTTCTTCATTTCACTTAGCTATTCAGGTCCGGCTGGGTAAACTGCTTTTAGCGTTGGATTTTGTTTAGCTCCGGTCCTATAGTATTACACATTTCATGTGATTATTTTGCCGCTTTGGCGGTCGGATGCAACATCGACTTACGGAAATTTTAATTTGAAAAAAACTTTGAGAGTGAAAAAAAATTTAATAAAACTGAATCATTCCATTCCCCCTTGTTGGATACGATATTGACTCATATCCCAAGCGTGCTCCTGGAGTTATCAAAAACTATCCATTTTCATTAAAAATGATTGTTACAGTACTGTAGTGTCTGATACTCAAGAATCAACGTCTCAACGTTAATGTTTACAGAAAAGCACCCATGGCCTCCTGTTGAATTAAAACTGAAATGTTTCGGAATGCATTATGCAGAATACTTCAGTCTCCGTCATCGTCATCGTGAGTGAATTGCACCCGCCTGTCGAGTTTCTTTTTCTTTTCAGAAACGTTTTCTTAGCCGTAAAGCAATTAACTCAATAACCAAGAGGGACGTTCTTTAGGTAAAATCTAAAATCTCCAACTTCGGCCTTGTTACAGTGATCTTGCACGATGATTACGGCCCCGGTTCAAGATTTCCCTGTAACGACCTTCCTCTATGTTATTATGTAGTCAATGTCGTTAATATTTGACGATTTATTGATGATGGCATATATCGAGGCGCACGCTATGAACTTTTGCTTTCTTCACAAGAGGTGTAATCAGAAAAACGAAATGATGATTACTATATCTGACTTCTTGGACGTAATCCACAAAATCAACTTAACCTGAATCGATATTTTGAGATATATAATGGCGTTTTTTGACTATCCCTCTTTATGGCATCATTCCATCTTTCAACGCTCGTCTACTATGTTTCTCGTTCTGCGCCCACAGTTTACATTTGTTATTCTCAATTACAAAGCCTCTTAAAATCGTTTTTATTTTTAATAGACCGTAAGCTCATTAAAGAACCAAATTGGACTAAATATGTGACAGTTTGGGAAACAATCTAAGGTCATAACGCTAACGATTACAAAATCGATTGTTCATTCACAAGTAAGAGTCACCGCTTTTAGTTACTTCTTTGTGGCAATGATTTCATGCAAGAAATTTGTAGGCATAATCTCAATTAAATTTCATTAACATTAAAGTTAACGGAGATTATGCCCACGAATTTCTTGCATGAAATCATTTCCACATTTTTTCCGTTTTCTGCAAAAATATCTTTCTTGGAGACATTACCTTCATCACAAGATGATTGGCACATATCCTGGCCTTAATCAGGTCAATTTAGACACCAGATTTGAGACTAGTGAACATGGTTTGTTTTAACTTAATGAATTGCTTAAAGTCTTTATTACTAGCGGCAAAATTTAAGTACAACGTTATCCTTTCATCAGACAGATATTTTAACTTTTCTTCATAAATAATGCTCTCGATTTCAAAAGAGTAGGGCAATCGCTCCTTATGAAGAAGTGGAATGTATTTTAAGTAGGACGCAGGCTTTTGGAACAGAGCAGTCTAAACACATTTATGAACGCCAGTAGTATCCTCCCGAAATTAAAATTAAAAATGATTATGATGTATCATAATTTCTCAGCTTAGTTGGTTTATGAAGAAACGCATGAAAGAGAAGGTTTTTTGCCACACAAGTGCACATGTCTGTGAAATAAAGTGCAAACAAATGTTGAAGAGCAACTTCGCAGAGCAGCAATTCAGTTTGACTTGGTTGGAAGTCAAAGGAAAGTGTTGAAATAAATTTGCATCGAGTATCGTGCTGACTTAAAAACTTGTTAACGAGTCTCAATTCTCAATACAAATGAGCACGATTTTAGCCAGACGTTACTAAGGTTGTCTGAAATGGCAAAGGGGTCTCTAAGGATATTCACCTAGAAATCTCATTAGACAACTCCGCAAATCGATGTCTCCAAAAGCTTGGCATCTTCTGAGAGACGTTGTTTGACATAATCGCCAAATGTGCTTCCTTAGCTGCCAAAGATTTGCCTTTCTTTCTCGTAACCAATCAGATAGAGAAATTTTAATGGAGAGTAATTTTGACCTATTGTTACTGAAAATCCATACAGCTGTTATCCATGTTATATTCTAAACTCAGCTTGTGGCCCTATATAAAGGTCCTTTTTGCCAAACGTATGAGAGGAAATGTTGATAATTATTGCAGAATAATATCCTATCAAGAAAATGCACTTCAAAGCGAAGAAGAGCTTTAATAAAACATCACGTCAGAACTACTTTTCGCTATTAAAATTGGTTTTCTCGTTTTGAATATTAATATAAAACCGCGTGCAGCTGAGAGATTTAATTGTGTTTTCAGTTTACTGTAGTAAAGTTTTAGTTAAAAATTCTGATATGTATTCTCGATTTGAACTCTAAATTTCAATTTAAATAAGGAAAATTCCCTTTAAAAGATCGAGAGTTCGTTCGTCTCTTCTCTTCAATGGTATCGTCAGCTTTATATCGGTAACTTTGCTCGGTGCTTTACTTAACGTCTGCTACAGTTTTTTAGCTGAAAGCTTAAAAGGGAAAAAGAACGGAAGGAAGGTAGACTTGAATAAATTATCAATAAAATTTGTCTCTCCCGAGCTTTCCTTTCTCGTTGAGGGTTTTCCTTGTATTTCTTTTAGTTTTTGATCAAAATTTTCGGTGGAATATTTTCTTTTCGTCAAAAAACATCACCAGTCATTATAACGTCAGCTTTATAGATGCGATCTTACTAACTATGAGATGCCGTATAAATCTGCATTTTACT
This sequence comes from Pocillopora verrucosa, assembly GCF_036669915.1. Taxonomy (NCBI): domain Eukaryota; kingdom Metazoa; phylum Cnidaria; class Anthozoa; order Scleractinia; family Pocilloporidae; genus Pocillopora; species Pocillopora verrucosa. The sequence continues at coordinate 12,316,080 of NC_089312.1, forward strand.
GCTTTTTTCTCAGAAACCTCGCTTCCTCTGTTTTAGATGATTAATGGATTTTGTTCCTATTCTCACACTCATAGAGAAGAATTGAAATACGGAAGAAATTTAGTTACTGGGTCTGTTTGTACCTCAGGGACGAAGCTGCGTTGGCGTTTCTTGCGTAAGCCCTCTTCATTGATCTTATACTTTCGCAGTTTTTCGTCATATAAGAAAAACCTTTTTCATTTGTTTGGCGTAAGAAAGACGTTTCCTTCGAGCTCCCATTTTTGTGTTTTCTTTTGACCAATTTTAAGTGTTTGATCAGTCACGAGCCGTAAAAGTGAGACTTGAGCGACACTAAATAGAAATCAAATTACGTTTATTTTCCTTAAAGAAAAGAAATATGTTTGGTAGTCAGACCCAACTGTTGTGATTTTGATTTTGTCTCAGGGGACTAGAGAAACCTTCACTACAAGTTGTAAAAGCGGTGATATTGTGCTTTTTCTCCCTTTCAGGACTAACAGTAATTTCACAAATTTTGTTCGCGTTAAAAGGTTATTCAACCAAATGAGACCGCTGGGAGTCTGATTTTGTAGATGAGTTAGTAGAACTATGGTTTTACAAAGATTGCTAAAGAAGCAAACGCAACAAATTTAAACAGAGGATTATCTGAAGTAGCTGATTATCGTTTTTCAACGGACGGAACGGCGTGGAGACAATATGAAAAACATTCAACAATGTTTTCATGACTTGGATGATTTTTAACTTTTCATTCTATGTAAGGGAAAGAAAGGGACATTTTTGTGATCCTTCCAATGAATATTCTGATCTAAATGAAATGATTATGGCCTTCGCCATCTCTGACTTTTCATCTTTTTGACCGTCGCACACACTTCAACTCGAAGGATAGATTTAAATGTCGTTTCCCGTAATAAAGCAGTCGGCGACCATGCACCCTCATGCAGTCCATCTTTAATTTTTCGTTATTCTTTCCTTTAACAGTCAACGACGACAATTTGTTAGAATACGACATGAAACAATTTTTCTTTGAATGATACGAGAAGTGACTTTGAGACAATTAAATAGTAAGGATAATTTTATGGCTTCCTTCCTTTGCAATTTTACCAGTGGTACTTCATCAGCATCCACAGTGTAGCATCCTAGACATTCATATGACTTAGGAAACAAGCGTACTCTAATTATTTTCTTTTTTATTTAAAATTGAGAAAGGAGTATTTCCAAACTGTAGTTTGTAGTTTTCTTCCAAATGTATCTTTCGAGTCCTCTTCCCACGATTTACGCATTTACCGCCATTTTTTAGGTTTATCTTAACTAAAACTAAAAATGCTGATTGTCAACAACACTAACCCATCAATTTTTTGTTTTAAAGAAAATCTTTTATAGATGTAGAACATCTAATTTCCCAAAACGAAAGGGAAAGCAGCGAAGATATAATAGAAACGTCAAATATTCTTGTTTCTGGCCATTTTGAAAACCCATTAAAAATTAAAAGAACCATCGCGGAAAGTGCAGGTGCCGTGAGCCAGAAATTAGTAGGGAATGAAAGTTTTCATATTCTTACTTTACCGCAGTCTAATAGGGATTTCCAGCGAGATGCGAACGTGAATGAATGTTCTATCGCGATGCGCACTCATTATTAACCAGATGAACTCTCAGGAAGAGAAATTTCCCATAAAGACTGGCTAAATCTGTAACATGTGTTAAAAGCAATGTACGTTTGCGCACAACCTAATTTCACAAAACAAAATGTTATGCCGGTATATGAGCGTGGCAAAATTTGATAGAATTGTATGTTCCTGTTGCTTTGGCTCTTATTGAACAAGGTATTTTATTCATGCTTCTTCTTCCTTGTGCCTTCAGACATATAAAGGGATTTTGCGTCGTAATAAAAGATCATACTAACCGCTTAAGTTATCTGGAGGATCCGAAGGAGAACGAATTATATCAAGTAAACGGGTCTCCAAAGATGGAAATTTCATTGAATCCTGAATAGGAAAGAGAAGACAAAAGATCCATTAGTGATGAGAGTTTAAGATCCACAAAGGTTTAAAAAAAATTTCCCTAAATTTCCACTTTTATTACGACTTTACATCATAATTTCGAAGCAGCTGTACCTTTAAGCCAACTTTTTCCCTCATTAATTTATGTATGTTTTGGTGAAAGGACGGAGAAAACATTATTGATTCTAGCGAATCCATATTTCTCATTTTTTATTTCGCTCGTCGTCTCCTAACGATTTCATGGAAAATACCGTGTGGCTTTAAATAGACATCTCTTATCTAATATAAAAGGATTCTTTATTACGGTTTCTAACTGTATTCGTGTGAACGTAACGTTGTACTCTTCTTAATTTCGGTTCAAAAAATAATCTGCATTGGAAGGGAGAATCACCCAACGTACGGTATCTTTTTATGTGCCTACTTGTTCTTTTGTATATGATGTTTCCTTCAAAATATGTTTTATAATTTCTATGATTTTACCTGATACGAGTAAAGGGAGTTTGAAAGCTCGTTGTTTTGGCCATGTGAATTTCCAAGGCTAGGGATATCATCCAAAATCGTACCGTCCACGGGTTGCCGATTCAGACTCAAACTTTGTAATCCCTGCGTTATGCTCTGTGTTGAGATGGTCGATCTTGAAACAGGAGGAAACGTAGGGTTTAGACGATGATGATTTCGCATTCGCGAAGAGCTTGGAAGTGTTAAAGAAGACGGCCTAGAATTTCTTCCATGTGGGAAATTTATGGCGTTCAGTGTGTGGTTTGAAGGCCGACTTCCCCACGAGTTTTGTTGTTGTGAAGGCCAGCCTGAAATGGATGGCGGGGTCTGTTGATTCCATCCCCCCAAACTTGTTATAGTAGGCATTGATTTGTTTTGCGTTATAAACGCCGAGTTATGAGGAATCGGTCTTCTTGGCTGATGGTTCATTGTTGTCGTCATATTCGTCGGCCCATTTAATCTTCGTGGCTGGGTTATAACCGGAGTGTTGGAGGGTAAATGAATGCCGTTTACTGGCTGTGGAATTGCGCCGGGTTGTACAAATACATCCTCTACGGTGGCTGGCGACCAAAACGTGGTCGATGCTGCAAAATCGTGAAACATGGAGTTCTCTGAATCTCTCGTGAAATTAAGTTTTGTTTGCTCCAAAGGTGTATTTCCCTGCGTTGAATTTACCTTAGATTTTGGCGAGTCGTCTAAACAGTCTTCGCATGAACCGTTTTTAATATTTTTGTTTTCCGAATGTTCCTCCTTTAGATTTCCAGGGAAAAAAAGCGACGTCGCTCGCGAGTCGCTGTGACTGTAGTCAACTGGTGAAAGTGATCTTGTTGTGTGGCCAAAATCGGCCATATCCCAGAATTGTAGAACTAAGGCGAAATAGTGCCTTAGTGGATTACGTATACAGCAGGTGCTATTGTGTTCACCGCGCCACGTCGTTCCTTTTTCTGTCAAGTTGAACAGGATGCGAGTCAGATGAATGGTTCCGCGGTCAGTATCACGTGGTTCTACCTGCTTATGGGAAAATTAATAATGATCATATGAAATCAGATTCGACGATCGGACGCGCATTTCTAATGTGTTTTCGACAACGGTGGTGTTTGATTTGACCTAAGGAGGAAAATACGATTTTCTGCCCTTATGAAAGAATATTGAATGCGACTGGCGCTTTTAAAGGCCTCGGGGTGGCTTGAGAAACAACATCCTGAAAAAAGGCCGAAATGCTAGCGGAAGATGCCTCGCCAGTGTAAACAACTAAATGCGTAAATACGATTGCGAGGTTTGTAGGCTAAGGATACAGTCGCTTTTCATGAGCGCGCGAGAGAGAGTCAATAGATTAAAGCGATTGCAATGTATAATTTTCCTTTTTTCGGAGTTTTGCACGTGGTCAAGATGGCTATGGACGCCTTTTTAAATAGTAATAATTATCACAAAAGATACGACTCGTGCCCCTATATGTTTGTACAAGGCAGGTATAGAAGGGTATTGTTCATGGGGTTGTCAAAGTTGTGGTTGCCGGGCTCTACCCTTTTAAAAAATCACAATTTAAAGTTTACGAACAATTCATAATGGCTGAACTTAAGTCAGCTCAACCTATTGATTTCCTGACAAAAACCTTTCAACACAAAAGGGAATTTTCCTAGTTAGTAGGCCTCCTTTCATTGCATAGATAATATAGAAAAGAGTTTATTCTGATTGGCAGACGATTTCTAAGAAAAGATTTAATCTTTGATCTGATTGGTAGAGGGCGTCTTGTCCTATTGTCTATCAAAACTTCCAGCTGCTACTGCCGTGCTATTGTCGTGTAAACAGATTTTCAGTTGAAAGAAATTTTGCTCTCGCTAGGTAAAACATGTGTGAAGTTGAAGCCATTTCTATGTGCATTTCTCCCACTACTGTGTCTAGGAAATCTCCAGTTGAAATGCACACTCTGACGCCGTCAATGTTAGGTTTAGTAAATCATGCTTCTAGACTTTCGCACCCTATCCATCTTGTGCTCTGATATAAAAGCGACACGGCTGCATATCCGCATCACAGAAGTTTACTTTAATTGATATCTTAGCGATATAGACAAAATTCTTTTTTGCCTCTCGATATGTTTTCGTGCGTAGGTGAGGTCGGAAGTGATTGAAAACCGGAAGTTTCTTCGACTTACTTTTGCCCATAACCCAACAGGGTCACTCGACGCCATCTTGAACGTTTGCAAAGCCTTACCACTCGCTTACTTTGTCAACAATTTGCTATAATTTTTGTGAAATCAGTGGAATAATTCTGGACTGCATCTTGATGGCTTCTGCTTTGGTTGATGATTGGGATATAAGGTAGGTTAATAAGCCATAAAACTCCTCCAACAGGCCTTTGCCTTCGATCCCTAATCTAAGTTGCCAGCTTATTAGAGCGGCTAGAGAGCGAAGGAAGGTTATCTTATACACATAGTTGCGGAGGTCCATCTGTTGTCAGTAGCACCAGTGCTGGCGAAAGTATAAGGTCAGTATCCCCAAGTGCTACATCTTTGGATCCTCCGATCTGCTGCACTAAGCACTAACTCTAGAGAACTTTAAACAACACGCGTTCAAACAAGGAAGCGATCGGCACTCGGTCGGTTGATTTTTCGTCAAGTAATTAACTTAAAATGTCAGAACAGGGAATTTTTTATGCGGTTAATGGTAAAATTACAGCTGAAGTTGCTGTGTGCGTGATGATCGCCAAGTTTATTGTGAACTGCCTTGGTATTTGTCGTCCTCAGGCCTCAGGTTAGTAAACGTACGCATTTCTTAAGTATTGCTTTGGACGAACTTGAAGGATTTTAGTTCGACCATTGACTGGCGCTGAAATAGGACCATAGACTGCCGCTCGAATCAGTTGAACGGTTCGGTTGTCGTGACCCCCATAACTCAGATAATATAGTAACCCTTAAGCTTAGAAATTTGGTTTTGATATAGGTAAACAAGCAGAACAGATAGTTATGCTTCTTGTATTTCTTTCTCAATTTGGAACTAAAATTTGCTGTAGAATAATTGAAACCCTAACAAAAGGGGAATCTAAATTATGCTAGTGACTAAAATGAGCTTTCGACTCCACAAAGAGAATATTAGATACAAAATGTCTTTTGACTTTATTTTGGAAGAATACTGAGCTGCTTGAACTACCTAAATCACATCAGTTTGCAGCCTTCAGTGCTCATAGTTTTTGGAGAATGGAAAGTAGAAAAGAAATTGAAAAGGATGAGCAAATATTGAACCTACTATCCAATCCATTCATGAGACTTTATCTATATGTACAAAAAGGGCTTGTTGAGGATGCAAATACAGGTTTGCATACAACCCACAACCAATCAAAACAATCATGAGAGGCTGCAAATGAAAGCACTAAAAAAATGTCATGTGGTACAACCCTTAGAGAACTCAAGCTTAAAAACAAACCTGTAAAAACATTCACATTGTCAGTGCCACATGTTGCTCTTAACCTTGTTTACACTTAAGCTGAACACTGGTCTCAGTAAGGTTCTCTCTCAGCCACAAATTAAGTTCAGCCATCCTTGATTGCGTCCATCACTTGGTTTCACACAAACTGTGCACAACTTTTGTATATGTTGTTAAGCTGGAACTCAAGTATGGATGAAGGAATCAGATAAACAATATTCCTGGCACCCTTAAATGTTTTTTGATAGTGATATTGCTGTATCTTTTGCAATTATCCTTAGAGTGGACATTGAATATGAGATGCTAAGTAGCCAATGGGGCACGTTCCATAGGTAGCCATAACAAATTTTGTATCCGATGGGCACAAATAGAATGTTAATTGTTTCTTCCAGCTTTAATTGTGAAGCAATGCACTTGTCTGGTGATCATTTTGCCACTTTTGGGGCCAAAGTTGGTTGTTTGCTCAGTGGTTTAAGCAGACCTTTTTTCAGTTTGAAAATTAATTTTGCAAGTTTTTACAGCAATATCAAAACTTATAGAATGTGTTAGACAGTCATTCTGTTCAGGGTAATTGAATTTAAGACTTAATGCTACTTGTTTCAGTGGCTATTCACTATCTCGTATCCTAGACACTCTTGTGGAACAATTGTCAAGTCCATTTTTATGGGAATTTAAGTCCTCATCAGTGATTAAAGTCAAATCAAACCAGAGCAATGAATAATTTTTTGGACCAACACATTTGGTGTCCATGCAGTTACTTAGATGTTCATGCTACATGGAGGGGGGGGTGTTTACTTGACATGTGGTATTTAGTTAACTTGGCTTGAATCACAGCATTGGGCAGTTCTTTTGCAATTGAACATTTTTTAGAGAACAGAGGATACTTTTTGAGTGTTCTTGAAATATCCCAAGTGCTTTTATAATTTAAAGATGCACTTGGTGAATCTTTTATTTCTGTTATAGAAGAAATTTAGGCTTAAGCGCTTGTTTGTGAAGAAATTTTAATTACCAAACATTGATTTTCTCCTTCCATTGTCAAAAATGGAGGATAAGTTTGATAAACTTGAGTAACTTCACTCCTCTGTGTTTGAGGGCATATTCATTTTCATTTGTGTTGACCACGAGTGGATGTTACAGTGGCTGAATGGTTGTACACTTCAACCAATGTGGTTGATATTTCTGTGGAATGAATCTGATGGACAGGTTGACCATGTCATTTTTGACACTGAAACTTTCCACATTTTCTAGTAGCCTGAGCATTAAATATAATTATTGTGGTTTTTAGAAAAGATTCTCTGAGTGAAATAAACATACATGTAGTTTTAAATTTCAAGTGTTTCTTTCTATTTTTGTTAGACTGTGATTAGGTATTCCCCTGATTACCTTCTTACCTTTAAAAACGTTTTTCAACCCAATTCAGTAACCATGGAGCCTTCAAATTTTGAGGAATACATGAAGAACTTTTTGTGTGAATGTTTAAATTCAAAAGATTAAAATTTCTTATTTAATAACCTTTATAATTTTTATCTTATAGACGTTGTTGGGTATGTTTTGCTACAGAAGAAGATGAACCCTTGTCACAGTGGGTTCGGCCCTGTCGTTGCCGTGGGACAACAAAATGGGTCCACCAGATTTGCCTTCAACGCTGGATTGATGAAAAGCAAGCAGGCAGTTCAACAACAAAAGTGTCTTGCCCACAGTGCAATGCAGAATATGTCATTGTATTTCCACCTTTAGGACCTCTGCTTCAATCTGTGGAGTTCTTAGATAAACTTATCCATAAGTTCTGCCCCATAGCTGCGGCAGGAGTCATTGTTGGGTCATTATATTGGTCTGCTGTCACTTATGGAGCAGTTACCGTTATGCAGGTTTTGGGTCATAAAGAAGGACTTGAGGTTATGGAAAAAGCTGATCCTTTGTTCTTATTTGTTGGACTTCCAACTATCCCTTTGGCACTTATACTTGGGAAAATGGTTCGCTGGGAGGATCACGTGTTAAGGTTGTGGAGACGCCATTTCAGTAAGATGTCCTTTCTTGGCCATATTCTGCCCAGTTTAGCTGCGTGTGATTATGCATCACGCACTCCAGCAGAGCCCACACCATTATCTGACCCAGTGTCTCTCACCAGGCTCCTTTGTGGTGCTTTGATTCTGCCAACAATCTCCACACTTATCGGCAAAGTGTGTTATGGGTTTGTCCCTTCAAGTCTGCATCGAGCCTTACTGGTAAGTGTTAAATTACTGTGTATGAAATTTAAATTGTTCTGAAAATTTTCCCCTCAACTTTGTGTATACAGTGCACACTGTAGGACCAAAGACTTTAATTTAAATGGTTATACCTACACCTTTTCTGTTCATGCGCATAGAAGATACTTTCAGTTGTGTGAATAGGTAGGCTAATTAGACAAATTATTTTTAATTTCATTAAAATGCGTAAATCTAAGCAAAAACAGATACATTATTGATTTAACCATGGCATTACAAGCAAGAAAAGGAGAGAATGAACATTCATGTACAAGCCGCTTGTGGAGAACAAGTGGGGAAACATTACTGTCACCATGGCCATTTCACCACTTAAAAGCTATGGCTTTCATTCTCCTATATTTCATGGAATGAATGCATAAAGATTTGTTTGCATATAGCAAAAAATGCATGGTCATCTGTTGATGTAATATAATGTTATTGCATCTGAAAAAATGGTGTGTGAAGATCACCTATTATATCACTGGCAGCACCTGTGGGCAATATGAAGCAAGTCCTATTATCTCATTGGCTACCCAGGCAAGCAAGAATTTTGATCCTTTTCAAAAAAAATATTACATGGAGTGGACTTTCATAGAGTCGCAAAATTTCTCATGGAGTTGCAAGAAGCAGCAGATGACAATCAAAGCTGGAAAAACACTGATTTCATGGTTTTATTGTGCAATTGGCATTTTTTTCCTTGCTCTTGAAATAAACAAATCATTCTTGACTCTTACAAAGCAAAATCTTTCTCATTCTTTTTTTGTGTGTTTATGGACCTTGACTTCATCGTAGTCCATAAAAACCCAAGGAAAGGGAACTCGTGCAATATCTGTCCATCTTGACATTATGCTTAGTCAATAAGATATATGTATGTATGTATATATATGTTGCAATAGGGAAAAATACAGAGAGACTATACTTTCATCCCTACACTAATTAAAAAATCAATAACATCCCCTGATATATATATATATATATATATATATATATATATATATATATATATATATATATACATACAAAGATCACCATTTCATTGCCTTCAATATTGTTAATTTCTACCCATCCATTTCATACAAGCCCCTCAAGGATGCCCGAACTTTTGCGGCTTCTTATACCAGCATCTCTGTTTAAATTGGAAGAATTATTTTCCACACTAAGCAATTGCTATTGTTCAACGATGACATCCCATGGAACAAGAGGTATTCACCAGCCTCATTTGATGTAACAATGGTCTCCTTTGATGGTGCAGAAACCTGAAAACTAGTGGGATCATAGTTGTTCAACTACTATGGCGGCCGTGGTGCATTTCAACAAAAGCAAAAGAGATCAAAAGAATTGAGAAAGATATTTGCAAAGTGTTCACCAACAATGGCATGAAAATAACAATTGAAGCAAGCAAGGTTTACACTGAACCTAATCAAAGGAACTTACGCTCCATATGCAAACCCAACAACATCATGCTGTATGTGTGCTGTGAATGTAATCACTCACACTCCATCATCAAGAACGTTCCCCTGATTATCAACTAAAGGCTTCGCTAAATCTCATCAAGCAAATAATCCCTCGATGAAGTGGCATCTCTGTATTAGCAAGTGTTACAACCAGATTCATAGTGAGGAGAGAACTAGGGCAGAAAGATACCCACCCCTCAGCACGAACATCGCTACTGATGTGGGAAAGAAATTTTTAGGTGTCGTAAAGGAATCCTTTACAGCAAGGGACCCAATGAGAAATAGCGAATAATACATGGGTGCACATGGATATGGAATTTCTCTTCAGGTGTTAAACTTAATAGCTCACAAGTGAGCGCAGCAAAGGAGTAAGATGTCAAGTTGAATATGAGAAGAGAAATTTTATATTCACAAGCAACCATGCATTATTTTGTTTATCATATAAACACTATAGCCCTTTACCAAGAAGAAAAGTCAACTTATATTTATGATTGAAAATAAAAGGATCAATAATCCCTGAATAAAGATCGTAAAGTGTATTGCCACACCCAAGATGACCCGTGAGAATAATTTGACATTGGTGGTTTACCTATTCACATTAATAAACATAGTTATTTTTTTCAGCTAATGAACAGCAAAAGGTGTAAAATGAAATATACTGTAAATGGAAACAGTAAGAAGTCTGTTCACAGACCTTCTTTTAAAATATCGTTGTTGTTAGTTATAGTTATCTTCTGGATATTAAGAGTCTTCTTACTATTACAATAGTAAGGAACAAAATATAAACAGCCAGAGGAGAACCTAGGTAGGATTTCAGATCTTCTGCGTTACTACTTCATATTAAAGATATATCAGGACATCTTCCTCGCTGCCCACAACAACGAGACGTGTGCACCATTTCCAAATCGGACAAGACGATCGGGTCACACTGAGAGCGGCCGTAAGACTCACTTTGACCATGCAAACGGGACGGTGTCCTCCAAAACATTTTGATTGAATGCGTCAAAGGGTATATTGGGGAAACGAGGAGAGCAATGTGCGAAACAATGAAAGGACATCACAACAAAAAACTCACAACTTAGCAGAACACGTGAACATAACAGGACACGAACTGTTTGTGACCCAAACTCATAAACTAATGGGGTTAAACAAGTCACCCACCCATATATGGAGAAGAAATTACGCAAGTATGGACGCCTTCAATCAACTAGGGCAAAAGCTGACCAGTTTTAAAGCGGATCTGCAAGGGAACAATATCACAAATGAAAGTGTGCCAAACCTCACGTACATGTAGGGCAACTAACTATCGTGTTCTTTAAAACAGGGACGCGTACCCATTCAGCCTCATAAAGTGGCGAAGACGCCGCAGTGGAAATGTCGCTTTCTGGGATTGATAGCTTCACTCTTCAATTGATTTTATTCCTTTTCATGTGTATTATGATTGAACTTTCATTTCATCAGTTGTCAGTTGCATGGTGAACCAAACCTCTGGGTTTGTTAGATTCAGGGAATTTCTGGCGAAAATTGATAGAGTTTGGGCCATTTGAAGTGGAGGGGGCGGGTAGGTATTTTGGGTGCGGCAAGAATTCTTTTTATCCTTTTGATGGCTGAAAATACAATTCAACGTGTCTAAAATTCTTGCTGAAAAGCTTCAAAAAAAAAAAAAAAAGAAAAAGAAAGAGAATCTTTATGAATACAGAAAACGAATGGGAAAGTATCACCTGCACTTTAAAAAGTGGGAAAAAGCACTTTTCTTATTTTATCCATACACAACTTTAGTAATTGTTATGCTGTTATTTCAGGGAGGCATAAGCTTTGTGGCAGTGAAAGGAGTTGTCAGGATCTACTATAGACAGCAGCAGTATGTAAGGCAAGCTCAGAGAATTGTTAAAAACTATGGTGAGGAATAATTCTTCAACATTTGGTGCCTTTGAGTCTCTTTCAATGGTGATAAAGTACACAGCCACAAGCATTTGATAGATGTTCAGCTGTCTAGTTAGAGATTTATGGCCTTAAGAAGAGGTGACTGTAGATATCAAGAATCCGTCACCAAGACTAAAAGATGAAATATGTGTAGCAAGGAGAATTAAGCAAGCTCTTTTTTTGAAAATTTTTATAGAACTTTTTGGTGAATTTCTATTCTTTAAAAATCCGCCAAAAAGTGAAATTGACGTGTTCGCGCTCTTGTCGTCAATGAATTTTTGCAGTAAAGTGTTGGAACTGATTTAAATCGGTCGTAGAGAAAGACGGCTGAACGTTAATAAACTATCCTAAGCAAGTCAGTTGGTTAGTGCAATTTTAGTACAACTCACGCTGGAGTAAATACTTGGATATTTGAATTTTTTTTTCAATAGGGAGGTTAAGAATTTTTACTTGAAACGTTAAATTGGGTGTTCTAAAGAAACATCTCATGAACGTCATGCTCTTAGTTTTCGTTAATGGCAAACTTGGGGCTAATCTTACGCTGCACTCATTATCATTCCCTTCCCCAAGGCGACGTTTAAAGTGCGCTCATTGGCAAAAAGTAAAGGCATCAATCTGAATTCATTTAAAGATCAACAGGCCAGGGCTGAGGACATGTTTTTATCGTGGTCTCCAAGGGGTGTAAACGTGGCACTGAAAACAATGACTGTTAACATTAGGAAAACGTCATCTGTTTCAGTCAAGCAAAATCAGAATGTAGCATGTATGCGTTCCTGAACCGTGAAATGATCTTGCACCTCAATTGTACTGATCCACGTTATAGTGGATAAAAGCTCCATATCATCGAATGATTTTTGTCTTACTTCAACTTTAATTGAATCACATTTAGACGTGTTACTTAAACTTGGTTTAAATCATATTTAAGCGTTTCCACTTTTGCTTACTATATGTTCCATTACCTAAGCGTTTGCATATACAAACATGTGTGAAGAAGGCAAAGCAACTTTTTTTTTAATTTGCAAGTATGACCAATCAAAACTCGGTGAGTTTCAGAATTAAGTGTCTCAGTTAAGTCAAGATTGGTAAAACTCATTGCTATTTTATTGCTTGTGTATGGAAAGGAAAAAGAATTAAAGCTATTGAATTGTCAAGCGTTTTATCGGTGAGTTGACATAGGAGTAACATCGCAGCACTTAAGGGAAGACAAGTTTAAGTGGATAACTTTTCTGAACAATGCTATAAAAGATCAAAGCATTCTTTAACCCTTTACACCCTAATATCAGTATGTATATTCCCCTTACTATCCTCTATATATTTCCTAATGCACTGAAAAAGAGAATTTGTTTCACGTTCAAGAGCTCCTCTAGTTGGTGATCATTTCCTTTATTCTCACGACCTTAACCTGCGATTTTGGGAAGATATTGTAAGGCCAAATTAGATACTTCTTACTCTTAGGGGTCAAAAGGTTAAAGAGCCTCCTTTGAGGAAGCGTTGACATAAATTGTAGGATACACACTGTTCTCCCAAATATTCCAAATGGATCCTTGCAGCCAGCAATTTTCTTATAACAGTCAATCAGTCGATGTGTGAGCGCGGAACATTACTTGCAGGACGATTGCTTAATCCCACGTTAAAACCGAAAATTCTTTGTCGCGCTGTTGGAAAGGGTAGTCACAATTATTATGTCCACCACAATAAAGACGTAAACAAAGTTTATTGAAGCGAGGCGATGAGACACAGGACTTGCCTAGCGAAGTGGTGAAAACAAGTGGAGTAAAAGATGTATTAAAGAGAGTATAAATCGGTATAGAGCGGTGTGTTGATGGGGCTTTCTATAGTTCTTCAACTTCAACCTCGTGGACAGCCCAAATATGCAAAACGTTATATGGGGTATGAGAAAACCCAAACGGAAAGATCTAACAATTTTCTTCCCTTTTAGATTTCAAAATGTGAACTTACAAAACACACATAAAACAAGATGAAAGTGAAATAAGATAAAGTTCTCTGGTTTGCGAACAAAGTCCAGCAATCTCACAAATAAAGTCCTCCTAAATCGCAAGTAAAGTCCTGCAATCTGGCAGGTAGCATTAAAACTTGTGGGTGGTGGGTGGGTGGTAATCAACTTTGGTTCAGGGCTCGGTTTAGGTTGGCTTTTAAGGACTGAGTTGGCGCTTCCTTCTGCTCGGTCTCTGGAACTACAGGCATCACGTGTTTCCCTATCTCAGGAACAAAACAATCATTTGTTTCCTTTCTAGGTGGGGCAAGGTAGCTATCCTGCAGTTTCTTCACAAGGCGCCTCCAGGTCTGGTTATTTACCTTGTAAAGAAATGGACTCGTTCGCTCAGTGATTGTGCCACAAACCCTTTGTCCCACTGTGGTAGAGCAGACCCATACATCCTTGTCATTGACATAAGTGCTTTTAGACGGAGGCACTTCTTGTTGACCCTCCTGAACAGTTGTGTGACATCCTGAGGTTTTGGCAAGGGTAGGGTAGGGTAGGGTAGGGTAGGGAGGGTAGGATAGGGTAAGGTAGGGAAGGGTAGGGTAGGGTAGTTTTTAACTCTTTAAGCATGCTAGAGTGACGCTTGCATTTGGTCACCCCTGTATCAAAAAGAGTATCATTAAAATAAAAACCCAGTTTTTCACCCTTTATGACATCATCTTCCTCATGCCTTAAGATACTTAGGATAGCTGCTCACAACCCCTTGTAGGAGATTGCATTTTATATTCTTTTCATTTCTAATAGTATCCAGAGGCTAAATTACTCTTTGAGAAACCTAATTGACCGACTGAAATGATATTTTTCTGTTTTTATCAAAAAAGTGTAGTGAAATACCGGTTTCCCATCTATCATGATATTTTTACTACTGTTTCATTTGAAATCTGCCCCGAACTGAATCAGTTCTGCTTAAAATAACATTTGAAATATTGAAGTATTCTGGGTCGTAATCACAATAGAAGAGAAAAGATCCTCCACAAGTTGTAGCAAATTATTGAGGTAACACTTCCAGCCAGCATTCTAACCATTGTACAACCTTTTTATCCGTGATAAGAGAAGAGATCTTACAAGCAATGAGATCAAAATCTAAGACTCTCAATCTCACAATCTCACAATGTTCTCACAATCCTATCCTGACTTGTCCATAGAAAGTTAGAAACAATTCTATTAATTTATTTGATAATTTCTTCCGAAAAACAAACATACTTGCTACGTAGATTAGCTTGGGCTAAAGAAGAGAGTTAATTACCTGAGCCCTACCATATAGAGTTTAACCTCTTCTCGTTTCCACCAATTTGCTGTGTTTTCTAATTTACTTGATACGTTGTTCATCGTAATAAATCATCATAATCATAAGTTAAATAAACCCCTGGACGTGTAGGCCGAATAGGCCAATTGGGACCAAAGAGATCACCCTTCTGACCGCGATCTCCTCCTAAACCCATATATTCAGATTTAGAGGTTGATCTAAGCCTGAAATTTTTTCAAAGGATTTTAGTATCTCCAATAACATCTTCAGCGAGACTTCGTCTCTTAAAACCCCAGTTGTATTGTCTGCGTATTGTAGTAGCTTTATTACACTGTCCTCAATACTAATTCCACGAAATTTATCATTAGCCCTAACTGCTAATTGCAATAATTCTACCACCGCAATAAAAATATATAAGGCGGAAAGGGTTCCCTTGTCAGACTCCTCTCTCTATTTATATAAAATAATCTAAATACAAACCGTTTTTACTAAATACAGCTCGATACATTAGAGTATAGAAATAAGACCCATCTCCTAAAAACAAGGCCAAGACCAAAATCTTCAAAACGTCTGAATATACAGTTCCATTCAATACTGTCAAACACTTTCTCAAAGTCAAGAAATGCCAGAATACCACTTCTATCCTTAGTCTTTGCAAATTTAATTACATACTTAACATACTTTATTTGAGTAGGTTAGAACAGGGCAGCCAAAGGCTGATGTGGACCTACATACATATGATTAAGAACATTATAAGAAGTAAAACTATTTACAGATGCAAATAAAAAGTTCGCAGTTCATTCATTTGTAAGGTAAGCTCAAAACAATGTTAAAAGTAATTAAAGTCCTTGGATTTCACCGTAACAGTGGCAACTTCTTTGTTGAAAGAGAAAGCCTCCAGGTCAGCTTTTAATTTTCTTATAAAAGCTTTGAAGCTATTTAAACTACTCGAAACGTCAATCATTTTGTTCATATAGATCCATATGAGGGGTTTTCTGTACCTTAAGGAATCTCTTCCGACCTCAGGCTTAGGTTTGGGTGTAAACATCTATATAGCTCGTAGAGATTTACCAGTGACTTTCTTCGAAAACAGTTCATCGGGCCAAAAAGACAGGGAATCAAAATAAACCTTGTGCATGAATACAAGGACAGACGTTTCGTAAAAACAAGAAACAGAGGGCCAGTGAGAATTCAAAAGACAATCAGCATCAGAAATAAACGAATCGAGGTCGAAAATAACTTTCGCTGCTCTCGAATGTGTCAATTCCAGAGAAGAAAAAAGGGGCTGTAGAGCAGTTTCCCAAATTAAAATACAGAAGTTAGACTCGGAATTATTGTCTTGAAAGAAGTCTTTAGAGGTAGATACTTTATTCGTTTCATTGCTTTAACCTTTTGCCTTTAAACAGATTTTCTGACTTGAGAAACGTTTCAAACCATGAAAGTCTACAATCAAGCTTCACACCCAGGCAAGTCGATGACTTGCTTGGGTTGATGACTTGCCTCACCTTGCATGACTCAGTCATGCAACATTCCATTTGTTTCGTCAACATACTTTCCTTCCACATAACCACTTTCATGACTATGAATGCCATAAGGGGTAGAATTTATTCAATTATTCAAATAAGAACGATCTTTATCTCTCTTATCGATTAATGTAATGACTGCCTGCCTCTGCGAGATGGACAAAATTCTGATTCGAAAGCAGCATGAAAAGTTTATCAAACTTTCGCAGAGATGCCAAAATTTTTTGTAGAACTCAGACAGTAGACCAAAATTTTTTGTAGAACTTAAATAGTACACCATTATTACCAGGGCCTTCATTATCTCTAAAAGTCCTTGAAACTTCCTTGGCCTAATGTCAGTATTCATGGTCTTCATTCTGTTTTCCGTACATTTACCAATGTGCTGACAAGGAGAATTTGCCTAAAAATCAAGAGTTTCCTTAGTTGGTGATCATTTCCTTTATTCTCATGACATTAATGTGTGATTCATTGGTGAGGAGAAATTAGATGCTAGCCACTCTCATGAGTTAAAGGATTAATTGTCACCTCACCCTCCATAAGTTCTTCAAATCATCTGTAAGTTTCGGAATATTTGGGTTGTCAAAAAAAAAACTACTTTCGGGGCCGTAAAGGTCTTTTGTTGTTGAACAGTATAATTCTTTGTAAAAATTTATTTGACCTTCTAATATTTTATAGGGATCCTTTGTGATAGTTCCACTCTGATTTAATTTTCGTATTTTCTAAATTTCCTCCATGCTAGTCCTAACAATTATTCCATCAATTCTTTTTTCTTTGTAAGACTCTGGGTTTGCTCGAACTTTTTGTATCAGATTTAAAGTCTCCGTAGTCGGATGAATCTCATGAAGCGGTTTAAACTTTTCCAATTCCTGCTTCAAATTTGGTTTCTCTTCCGCTCTTTTCTTTTGTACCTTTTTCAGCAAAGCTTACAGAAAACTCGCTTATTTTATAATTTAGCTAATCCCATGGCATTTGTGAATTATCAGAATTAGATTTAGGCTCGCTAGACCATATTAGAATATTTCGCTTCATTACTTCAATATAATCCTTGTTCAGTAACAACAAAACATTCAGCTTCCAAACACCTGAGCCCTTGACTTAATTTTCTGAAAGTTTGAATTTCAGTTGTGATTGCAAAATGGTCTGTTTTAACTCCCCCGATTATATTAATGTTGTTTTTACGGTATCAAAAAGATAAGACGACGTAAACCAATAATGAAGCCTACCGGCAGAACAACAACAGCGATTTTGACTCTCCACCTGATGTTCCAACTGTCGTGTAAAGTAAAATCTTCTCGTAAGCTATCGATAGGAATTATTTTTTATTATTATAACTTGTCTGAATTACAGGTGTGTGTGGAATCAAAGTACCACCTTTCTTATCCAAAAGAGGATTCAGTGGACAACTGAAATCTCCGCCAGTAACAATCCTCACGGGAAACTCCAAATTCCAATAGTAACTGCTGCAACATTGTGGAAAAATTGCGTGGTCAACTATCCTTGTTTGGCACACAAAGAGTTAATACGGAATATTCGACGTCCTAGAAATTTCTAGAATTCCTTAATCGCTTTAATTCCCAATTCACGTTCCCGTTGTCTTTCCACTTCTTTTGCACTATGAGTTTCTTAAAGAAAAAGGATGTCAGATTTCATTCCTCTAGATCACGTAAAAAGTGGTACCCTACATTTCTTGAAGTTGCTCAAGCCCTTGACGTTCAACGACGTTATTTGAAGCATTAAGAACTAGTTAAACTCTTGTAATAAAATCTGTTTAATACAAAGCGATGGTGAAGCCAAATGAACACATGATAATGATACTTGTACATAGTCACTATTTACCCAGTGAAAAAAAGTAAACAAACTAATCTGACAACCGTCGACCCGCGGAACGACAGCTGCCCATGGTCACGTTCCCTCTTGAGCACATCGAGTTTTCCTGAGTTACAGTCCAACCTGTATTTAACGACACTGTATTGAAAGGTCTTAATTTAGCAGTCAGTTGTCAAAGTCAGGAAGTTGTTTCCCATTAATCACTGTAATTTTCAACTCTATTAAGCAGTCACCTCTATCAAGCAGTCGCGGTCACCCTCTACTTAGTCCCAACGGCCTGTTTTTATTGTCCTCCACCTGTACTGAATGGTAACTGAAAGTGGAACCTCTCAAATAAAACAAATAATAATCTTTCAAGTAATTCTTAATCCATATTTCACAGCCAAAATCAAAGTAAGTAGAATTTTCGGGCAAGATTCTGTACATCGAGTAGTCAATTATTGCATAAAGTGGCGTTGTTTTTTATAATAACCCTGGTGTGTGAAACCTGTATTTAGCAGTCAACCTGCCCCTTAGTGGTCAATCTACCATTTCCCGTGACTGACCGTGTTATGGATAACAACTGCCAGATTAATATCTAGAAATTTCTAGAATTCTTACTCATGCTGACGTGCATACCTCACGTATTTAGGATGTAATAGTATCAAACTATGGTGTTGTAAGTTTTTAGACTGTTCTGTTAAAGAAAAGTTGTTGTGTAACTGAGCCCATCAATCTTTAGAAGTATGTCTTAGATTTTTGCACTAAGCTCTTTAAAGCTTGTGAGTTAGCTAAAGTCTACTCTCAGAAGTCTATGAAAAAGAAGTATGACGAAGTTGCTGAAGAATGTGACTTTATGCTAGGTCAAAAGGTTCTTGTGTTGTTGCCAGTGCCTGGTAACACACTTCATTCTCGATGCTTTGGTCCCTATGTCTGTGAAGAAGTTACACGATCCAAATTACATAATAGTCACTCCAGATAGGCGAAAACAGACACAGTTATGTCATGGAAATATGTTGAGGCCTTATGCAGAGAAAAGTAGTAATCTAGTTGAAGAGCCTGTAAATGTTAATGTAGTTGTTTCTGAGCCCAAAGAATTAGGTAGTGAGCTTAGTAGCAGTCATCTTAGTCCCACTAACACGAAAATACTAACAAACTTCAATGTGCTGCGGAAGTTGGACTTCCTACTAACAAGAATAATCGCTTTGATTTTGTTTCTTTTTGTACCATCAGAAAACTGCTTTGCTTATGACCTTGTGTGTTAACACAAAACAACTTGACAGTTAATGTCTCCACCAAAGCCCATAAAAAATTTGAACGAGATGACATTTAAATCTTAAGGTAAACATTTGTAGGCACTGACTGTGAATTTAAGAAAATCATATACGTAATGAAAGTGTTCCTCGCAGTAATGAACACTAGTTAAGCAGTAGTGAAAATAAGGCCTGAAAAAAAAGAAAAGAGAATAAAACTGCTTAAGTAGTGTTCATCACTGCGAAGATCACTGCACAGGCTTTCATTTGTGGGTACTGTTTTAATAACAGACCAGAATATTAAGGTAGCGCCGAAAAATTAAAGTTGTGGCGGCAAATTAAAGTCCTGCCGAAAAATTAAAAACATAAATTTTTTTAAAAAGTCGTGCCAAAGTTAACTTATGTCTAACAAAAAGTGAGGTGGCATTGACTATTGAGAGTGAAATAATATGATTCTGACGCCTGTAACGTAAAAAAAGAAAAACTCACTGACAGCCATGTAGTTCACTGTGACATTGAAATCTATCTTGTATTGCTAACGCAACTTTAAAGGTCAAGTATGCTCTGTCAACCAAAAATTTATCACTCGCAGGTCTTTGAGATTCCGTTCAAAAAGTCTTCAAATGAGCTCAAAACTATGACCACGAAAGCCGCCATTTTGAAAACAAATCGGCTAACTAACCGGACCTGCAAAATCCGAACGGGCTATTCACAAAGACCCACCCTTCTGCTTACCTTATAGAATCATTACGTGTGTCAAGAATGCCTTTTCCGTAGCGTTTTATTTTTCAAAAGATTAAAGAAAGTGTTCAGAGATCATCAAACAGTTCAACTTGACTCTCCAATATTCACCGCTGAGCAGTCATCATCACTTCGGGGAATTCTACTTTTCCTAATGTACAGGTTTACGTCATGCGAATATTTGCACTCGTCACCATACGTACACTTGCCAAGTCGAAATTTCTTACAAGGAAATTGTTTGTAATAATCTTTGTCTTCTTCTGGAGTCCTTCGTCCTTGTAGACGCTGCCTCTTATCCTCTATTGTCTCTGTTTCTTTTTTCCTCTTTGCCCTACGTTTTAACATAACGAACTCATATTAATATTAAGTATCACAAAACCCAAGCCTTTTCCAATTTGACTTACACATCTATAGGATTAACAAGTTCTTCATCTTTTCATAAAAGTACAGATGTCTATGTGGTGGCTGAGCAGATTAACATTGACTTGGGACAAAATTATGAACGCAAAAGTGTAGGTAGCGTTAGGTAGAACCAGGCTTTCGGCAATGACAATGATCGAAAAATGGCGTGGCTCTGGCAGAGAAAAAAATTAGGAGAATCCATAAACATTGTTTTCGATATCTCACACAGCCATACCTCTTCTTGTCAAACCCCGTGATTTGCTTTTTCAGTGTTAGCATAAACGCATTTCATTCACGTCAATAACTTGGCATTGACGTGAAGAAATTTCAACCATGGCAAGAAAGCAACGCACATCGCTCTGCACATTAATGCTTATCC
This sequence comes from Pocillopora verrucosa, assembly GCF_036669915.1. Classification (NCBI taxonomy): domain Eukaryota; kingdom Metazoa; phylum Cnidaria; class Anthozoa; order Scleractinia; family Pocilloporidae; genus Pocillopora; species Pocillopora verrucosa. Next base: position 12,336,963 of record NC_089312.1, read on the forward strand.
TGCAAATCAGGTTTCCCTTTTAAAACGTGGGTGAAATGGGATACTTTTAACGATTTTGCTCGCCCACTTATCGAATGGCATCGAATCTGACCAAAGAGAAAGGGTACCTGTGGCAGTTTCAAAGAATGGAAGGATTTGGAGGAGAACCAAGGAAAATTTAGGGTAACTTATTAAAAGCTAACCACATCCAAACCCAGAGAATTTTAAAGTGTATCATTATCAGAAATTAAGCTCAATACCCATGCAGATGTGCAACAGCTTTCACGCAAGACAAAGGATGCCTGACGAAATCACCACTAATGCTTAACTGTGTTACATACCTAGGCTTTGGTCCCCAGTTGGCCTCAGGATTCGCTTGATATCTCAGAAGCTTATTCTTTCTTGACAGAGGGTTTGCTTCAGGTTTTTCTTTGAACGACACCTGAATGGCAGGTTCTTTGCTGAGAATGGCTGTACCTGGAGAATTTTCTTTCCTTCGTTTTACAGGGTGAAGTTTTTCCCAACACCTCATGACATCCCACACAACTAATAGTAGAAAAAATAGTGTATTGCATAAAATGTCGTTGTATTATAGAATTTTCAATTTTTTAAGCATTGGTTTTGGACTTAAGACAAACAACAAAGATCACGCCTCCGAACTCCTAGTTTCGGGGTCAGATCCACCAGCAGCAACTTTATGTCAGAACAAAAAATTGCGATATTGTATATTGTAAATTGTGACGTTAGAAAGTTACATGTAACAATAGCATCAAAACTTGGATCAAGCTAAATGGAATTAATTATCTTTGAAATTAAAAATGAAAATCGAAGAAAAAGGTTCAATTTTGTACTATTTTAACCACTGGCAGCCAGGAGGACATCAGCTCATGTCCTCTTGTTTGGGTTGAATATAGCAACATTCGTAATGAGGTTAGAACAAGTGACAATAAAATACACCCAACTAATAAAGGGAGCCCACAAAAATGCTGTGAACAGTTGTACATTTGAGTTTAGAATAAATCTATGGGAATACTGATGCCCTTTGTACTGTTCATTATCACCCAATCAAAGATGAGTGGAACAACGTAAGTCTCAGCAGGCACACGAAAGTTCAAATACGCATTTATTGAGCCTCAATTTCTTGATTTCTCAATTTCTCGATTTTATTTGGACTCAAGTTCTAAAATTTTTTAACGAGTTTCAAATGTGATGATACATAAAGAGAGCTTAGGCTTTTAAATTTCCTCATGCATTGTTTAGAGCTCATACGACTGCAGTTGTAGGTGAAAATTGCCTTGGCGTAGGACCGCTTTGTAATAGACAGAAAACTGAGCTTTACACCCTTGATGGTCCAATCCCGAAGCCTACAAATCGCTAAAATTCGCCGTCTTCAGCAACAGAAACGAAAATTACAATATACTGGGTGGAAGAATGTTTACTGTGATGTTAAATGAAAATATTCGTCGCAATCAATTACAATAATGTGGAGCTTTACGATATTTCCCTTTTCACTGAGTTAAATTGAACAAATAGCCTCATCGTTTAGGTGTGCCTCTCTTGTACATACCACTGTGAGGAGCATCAGTTTTGAGTGCTTGTTTGCACGCATGAGAGCTGGAAGCCTTGTAGCCTGCTTCTAGTAGAGCAGATCTGATCTGCACAAGAGAAGGTGTGTTACAATGAAGAACTCCACAGAGATGATCCACACTGTAGTATAGAGGACAGTCAGGTAGTTCTTCTTGGATAACATTCAACAGTCCTGAACAGGAAAATAAATTAAATTTTTACACGTAACTTTCATCGCAGTAAATGGTTTGAACCCAGAGGTAAAAGTTGAACCTCTCGTCTGACCTTCCAGGTGAAAGTTATTATTAGAATTTACAATTTCTGATGATAACTTCCGCTCAGGTCGTTAAAGAAGAAGTAAAGTTATGAAACCGTGTAACTTTTCTCTGTAACATCAAAAAAGATTTAATAAAACTTAGTTCTGACTGTGATATGAAATTCCAATGAGTAACTTAAGCGTTCAATAACTACTTTCAGATTTGCTATAAATTAGGCCTGCAGCACCGTCATTTTGAAGACAGTTCCGTAACGCGGCCACACACACCCAAATAGCGAGAATCATTACGCGTGGTTCAGCTGCTGTTTTTGTGTAACGCAAGAAATCAATGGCTGAGTCAAGAGTTTCGTATTGGTACCTCCGTGGTAACTCAGTCAATTGTTCAAACAACTCCCACCGGATGAAAACTGAGGAATCATAGTATAACCTTAAGGGTGAACAGCTGTCTTGCCCCATAGACATATTGATATTCGACACCAAACTTCCTCCACTCGATTCAAAGTATTGTACGAGTAACAAATTTCCTATCGTAGGAGAATGGGCCAAATTATGATGATGAAATGGAAGCATAACATAGCGGAATAAGGATAAAATGATCTTTACAGGATACAAACCTGGGGAGGAGAGAGTTTTTTGTTTATTCGGTTTCTTTTTATCATGAGATTCAGAGGATAGTGAAGAGCTTCGTTCCACACCTAACTACACCAAATCCACCAAATGACACTAATGCTGGAAATACTTTCTAAAATACTGAAAGACTTCTGGTTTAAAAAAGAAGCTGAAAAATTTGCGAGTAGCAAGATGGAAAGGTTGTCGTTATTTATCGCAAACTGGTATTGAAGTACCATCACTTATCTCACGAAGTGGGATCGTGCTCTCAATGTTTCGAAAGCATACTTCTAGTCTTTTTCAGGCATTGATATTGACAGGATACGTGGCACCCTTATGCTCTTTTATGATTAGCAGGTATTTAATAGCTTTCATCAGTGTATTTTTTGGAGCTTTGTTTCCATACTGTTCCGTTGTTACACAACCCTCATGGTGTTGTGTTTAATGATTGTCGGTATCCACGCTTCTGAGATTTTAAGTCCACTGGCCCAGTTCATATTGGTGAGACTGAAAGACCTACGCAGGACATAATCAAGGAGCATGAAAAAGAGACAACCGACTGTTAAGACACAGACCTCTGCCATTTCAGTACACGCCCACAACACCGGACACCACTCGTTCAGTGAAGAAGTAAACCTTACTGATCATGATCCTAATTATTGCACATACAAGATAAAGGAGGAAATCCGAATTAGACTACCCCAACAAAATAAATAAGGACAGTGGAACAGGAATTCCAAAATGGGATCAAGAAATACATTAACTGAAGAGCCATGCGACAGCGGATCACTGAGGGAATGCATCTTCACAAATTCACCATAAACAGCTGTTGAAGAACAGGCAGAGAAAGTGAAGTATAATGTTTCAAAAGGTCACGCATATTCCACCCACCTCACCACTTGAAGAAGATTACCAACATGCAGTCAAAACGTCGCGATCCACATTGGAAGTGACTACATCATGAGACGAACTATATTACTATGCTTTGAAAAGATCCCAAGTCTGCTCAGTAATCAATCACAAAAGATGTCGAAATGTGATAAGATCACTACCCACTGAGGGAGAATGAACAAAGTCAAGAAGCACGAAAAGCAGAAATCACTAACTAACCTTTATCAGACATAGTTTGAAGCTACACTGGTTTGCAGATTTAATGAATGTAACCGAAGAAGTTACAATTCATAGACCCAACGTTTCGACACTCCTGTCTAGTGCCTTCATCAGGGGTGATCTAACCTTTATCAATGTAAAGGAACGGAAATTTCTTTGTTACTAACCAATTATCCTTTCTGAAGTCTTGAACAGACCAGGTTGTTCCTTCACAGTCTTGAGCAATCTTTCTACAAACTCAGCATCGTGAATTTTCTCTTTCCATATGGGTCCTCCCATGTGGAATTGCCTACCGCACTGGTCACATGAGGATCCAACTGGAGGACCAATGGCTGGGGGGTACTTCTTGCTAAGACCTTCTTCAATACAGCGGCCCACTAGCAAAGACAACAAAATTTGTGTTCAATAACAAAACTCATATAGAAGTCCACCAAAATTTTTAACTGATTTAAGAAACTAATATTTCACAAGTTGATCACACCCAGAAAATTAAGCATACATTTATATAACTGAGAATTTCAAGTCCCCTTCAGGAGCAGATGATAATTTTAGTCGTTTAATACATTGTTAACAGATGTGCTGGGTAAGGATTGAAATGGGAAAAAAATTAGCACTAGGTGATTAGTGAAAAGTTCACCTTACCAGTCTGAATAGAAAATAGCTTAGGGCCATGGAATTCTGCATAGGAACCAGAGAAGATTACCCATGGTTCTCCCTCAATACTGAAAGTCCTGTAAATCTTATAACAAAAATCGCAAAAGCCACTCTGTGTCGAGAGAATTTCCCGTCCTAGGCTATGACAAATCACACCCCCTAACTGGCCGACTCTAAAACTCATAGAAATGATTAACTAAAATACAATTCTACGCATTCTAGAAAGTGCCATTGGTGCAAACACATACTTTGAGCCGTTAACAAACAATAACTTCTCAAAGACAGTACTGGAAAATTCTATTACATCAGTAAGCCGGAAAAGTTGGACCAACATCTCCTTGGAATGTTTCAGTCTCCAAATGTAGGACACCAAAAGTAACAAATCATGTCACTGCACCAACAATTTTGAAATAAATTAAATAGATTAAAATGATTCTTATCATTTCGCATATAAAAAAAATATGGAAGTAGAAGGGTTTTCTCCCTTTACATTTTTAACTCCCTAAATGATTATGATCATTCTAAATCTTGCATAAATGTAACATAGAACAAGGAGTTATTATATGTACATGTATTTGTCATTTTCATCATACCAAGAAATCTAGAGGGCCATCATTTTCATCGTTGTTGTAATTGTCATTATCTGAAACCCTATTACCAATGTACTTGCCATAAGATTGATTATACAAATATTTACTTAGAACTTCATGAGTTGAACTTTATGATACATTTTTGACCACTTCAATTAGTATTACCACAAGTCTTAGCTTTTCTGCAAATAACTTGAAATAAACAGATAAGGAAATTAACACACCCAACATTGGAAGTCCCCTTTCCTTGTCTGTATTTGTGCTTGTCAACAGGAAAATAGGTTAAAAGGGTGGTCAGGCACAGGAATGTGTGCCATGAGTCAGCCCGCTAAACTTATCTTAAATTTTCAGATAAGCACATATTACCTAGATAAGAAAAACAAAGAGTGTCACTGAATCCTTTTTTTAGTTTTGTTTCAATCAGTGGGCCAAACTGCATGTGCAGCATGTGAGATAGAATGTGTACCAAAAGGCATACTTGTGTTCAACAAAGCTCGTGTGCTGTGTAGCACACATTCTGCTGAATTTCATGTTGCTTTTACTTTCTTGGAAAAAATACCCCTTTGGCATAGGGTTTACTGGAAAACTTGAATTTTTCCCACTCCATTTGGAAAGCATGTTTTATTACAATGCATTGTAAGTTTTTAAAGGTGAAAGATGCTTGTGCAAGTGTCAAAGTATATGTGATACTTTGAATGGTTTTCACTGTAGTGTGGGTATTAGACTCAAATGAAAATCTGTCAGTAATTTTTTTGTCCCACTTCAAGGACTGTTTGCCAGATAACAAGACAAGATGAAACTTTGATTGGATATCCATTAGTCCCTTGACAGTTTCAAAAAACAATAATGATGAACACAGCATGTCATTTGATGCAATGAACACTGAACCTCAAATAAAAACAACTAACAATACTTAATTTTATGAAACAAAATTTTAAGATTCTACTGAAAAATTAGCAACACACAAAAACACAACACACAAAAAAGTAGAAACCATGGCAATCAGTTCTACCCTAAATTGAATGTCTCATGTAACTAGGGCATGCAATACAGTAAGAAACAATACTACTGGCAGTTACACTTCATATCAATGAGCACTTTGAATCAGTCATCACAACATTCTTTTTTGACTGCTTGGTACAAAAAAGCAAAAAAGAAAATGAAATATGCAACTTAATTGTAATGGAAACAAATTATACCTGGGTGCACAAATAATTAACTTGCATGCAAAAGAAAAATGACTGTAAATATATGAAAATCATTACATGGACTGCAGATAAATAAATTAATATGGAAGCAATCTTCTCAGTAACAAAACACTACTTAAGCAGTAGTGAAAATAAGGCCTAGAAAAAAATTCAGGCCTGTACAGGATTTGAACCCATGACCTTTGTAATACCAGTGCAGTACTCTATCAACTGAGCTAACAAGCCAACTGAGAGGTGGTCATTACGTTGGTTCCAAATAATCCTATGAAGTGATGAATAAATGACTGTAAATACATGTATATGGAATTCATATATGCGAACTACAGATAAGGACATGAATATGGAAGCCTTCACACATAATGATTTTCATATATTCACAGTCATGTACTAAAGTGCAGATAAATAAATTGATATGGAAGCAATCTCCCCAATCATGAACACTAATTAAGTAGTAGTGAAAATAAGACCTGAAAAAAGTTCAGGCCCATATGGGATTTGAACCCATGACCTCTGCAATACTGGTGCAGTGCTCTACTAACTGAGTTGACAAGCCAACTAGGAGCTGGTCATTATGGTGGTTCCAAATAAACTGGTGAAGAGATGAATAAATGACTGTAAATATATGAAAATCATATAATTATGTGAACTGCAGATAAAGAAGTGAATAAGGAAGTGATTACTTCCATAGTCATGAATTTTTTTCAGGCCTTATTTCCACTACTGCTTAAGTAGTGTTTGTTACTATGAAAAATAGTTCCATATCCATTCAAAATACAGTTTTCACTACACTCACTTGGCTGAAAATGAAAACTTCCACATCCAATGCACATGAAGACCAGACAGTTTTTACTTGCTGATCTTTTCACTTCTGAGGCACTTGTAAAGACTTGCACAAAAACGCGCACATAGAAATCCACACTTATGCTTAAAAGAGGTTTAATGTATCGTTTGTATCTATTAGCATGAGTTTCCAAAGAGAAGAGCAACACTCTCAAAGCCTGTGAAGAAAAGAAAAAATATTTGTAGAATTGAGTAACATTTTACGAGAAGTCACAAGCAAATAGCTCTGTAACCTAAATCATGAATTTAGTACTGGTAATGACTGACATAGGGGCTACATTGGGACAAGATCAGTCTTAATCAAGGGATAGAAAGGTAGCTCAAAAATGTCTACAGTGTTAGCGATAACTAAGGTACTAAATACATGAATATGAAAGCAATCTTTGCAGTAATGAACACTCCTTGAGCAGTAGTGAAAATAAGGCCTGAAAAAAATTCAGGCCTGTATGGGATTTGAACCCATGACCTTTGCAATACCAGTGCAGAGCTCTACCAACTTGGCTTGCAAGCCAACTGGGAGCTGGTCACTGTGTTGGTTCCATACAAACCCATGAAGTGATAAACAAACAACTGTAAATATACGAAAATCATATATGTGAACTGCAGATAAGGACATGAATATGGAAGCATTCACATAATATGATTTTCATACATTCAAAGTCATGTACTAAATACCGCTGTCCTTCCATGACTGGAAATCTTAAAAAACTCCATTTTGTTTAAACCTCAAAATGAAAAGGTAAGTTAAAGCCTTCTGTGAGCTACAGTAGTTCATTAGCAACTAGATGGATCAAAACCAAGTAATCATGACTGACATAACATATTTGATAATTTAGTGTTAACAACTAAGTTGAAAACTTAAATTAGTAACCAAAAAGCATTTAAAAGCTGATGTTTCGAGTGTTAGCCCTACATCAGAGTGATTGCAGGAATTGTGGGTTGTGTGTGGGTTTACATGCAGAAGATGACTGCATATCAAACATATAACTTACACGCGTAACTCTCAATTGGTGGACAATTGGGGAGAGAGAGAGAGAGTGTGTTGTGTGACATAAGCAAACAACAAGGCAAGTATACACTCATTATTAGCTTTTTGTCTCAAGCATTTCTTAATTGCCAATGGGAAAGTATAGGGCCTTGAGTAAAACCAGCCTACAAGAGGAATATAGCACCGATAATTTGTGCCAGACCCTTGGCAAACCTCTCCCTGACCCATCTCAAATCCTTCTGCAAGCAGAGTTATGGGACTCCTGAAGCAATAAAATGAAGGCCTACTCACAGGTTTAGACTATGCTTACTGCCATTCCTTTGCCAAAGACAAAACCAAAACCTAACCACCTAAAACTTCAAATTAAAATTTCCCACCAAACTAAATTGAATCAAGGTCTGTAGCATGCAAGTGCTGGACAGTTTCCCATGAAAAAAGTTGAGTCCAGTCTCCTGAGACTCCATGGGGTGCCTCTGTTTCACTACATGTATTGGCGGTTGACATGTCTAGCAGTCAACATGTTCACTTAACTTAACATGTGAGTCAACCAGAAAAAAAAAATGTTTGCAAACTTTAGAAGCAAAAACAACCTACTTAATTTTTTATGTCTTCTTTGAACAAATAAGAGCTAAACTGGATTAGTTCTAATCAGATGACCTTTGACAACAGTGTAGGTTGAACTACACTTGTAGTGTACTTACCATCTCGTGACAAAACTTGGCTTTTAAAGACATACTGCCATATTTTCCAAAACAAGCCTCGCTATGGTTTCCACAGAGCACCCCCATGTCTGTGCATGTTACCAGGAGAATGCCACCATCAGCTACAGCTTGAACTGCACTATCAAGAAAGACTGATGCTGATCCATATGGATCTAAATCTATTGCATCAAAGCGACTTGAAGGAGGATGACGATGTTTGTACATCAGTAACCTTCATGAGAAATTGACAAGGTTCTTAATAAAAGTTTATTTCACTACACTGCAGCTGTGAATGAAGATGAAAAATTTTAGAGCCCTATGTTTTCACAGTAACATACCATTCAAATAATTTAAGGCTCCTAGTGGATAACATACTGGACAGAGTACAAGAGCAATGAGATATCTTTGACAAAGAACATTTATTCTATTTATCTTGTAGTACAGTATGGTGCTAAAGACTAGTCCCCCGAAAGGTGACTCAATTGTTTCAAGTTGTTCAAGGGTTAGTCTAGCTACACTTGTAGCAAAAACCTAATCCTAAACCTACCCTAGGCCAAAGCAAACTGGAGATGAATAAAGGGGTAAGTTTCTAAAGAAACTGTGGTGGTGCGTCAGTGGGAGAGTATAGCAGGTAATTTAGTGTTAACAACTGAGTTGAAAACGTAAATTAGCCACTGTAAATGGTAAAAAACCTGACGTTTCAAACATTAGCCCTTCATCAGAGCAATCGATGAAGGGCTAACACTCGAAATGTCTAGGTTTTTTCTAGGGGAAAAGTCTAGTACAGGGGAGGGAGAATGAAGTTTTAAGTGGGATGGATCAGCAAGGAATGGAAAGGAACTACATATCTCCTACAAAGAATGTACACTTGACAGAGTACATAAATATGGCATTCATATGTGGAAAGCAGAGTTTTGAAAAGCATTCATAATAAGAACTTACTGCATAATTATAAGTGACCTTTTCCAGAGGAATATTAAAGAGTTTATTATGGAAGGTGTCTTCAGTTTTGAGTGTGGCCATTAACTTCATTACACAATTTTTCTAGCTGTTTTGTGTTTCATAGGGCTGAGTTGCCCTTTAGTAAAATACAGTGGAGCAAAAGAAAAGCTCATCAACTAAGCAGATGGATGGTTTCACAAATTTTTCAAGAGCCCATTCATTTAGTTATTATAACCTTTAGTCCTGTTTATCTGCATTAAATATGCTGTATACACACACTCACCCAGCATCCTCTTTGCTTGGCTTTACAATATGCTGCACATTATTATGCTCAACATTTTGCTGAATCATTTTGTAAGCATCAGCACTGATATCATTGGCAGTTACGCTCTTTACACCTGCCACTTCCAAGGCATATCTCACTGCACGCAGACCAGATGCTGACAAACCTTCCAGGATAGTGATTCCATCATTTCTTTTTTCTTGATGATCACATAAAACAACAGAACTGATGGTGCATATCAAATCAAGTAAAGTCAATCAAACCTATTTCAACAACAGTCTAAACTGATGCAGCCTTGAGCAGCATTTTGAAGCCCTGATTACACTTTTTCATTTGAATAGGTCCTCCCACCCACCCATTTGCTTTGATTTTACTTGACCTAATTGTAAATCTACTGAGCCCCCACAATTTGAGACAAATGCCTATTTATTATAAGTGAATTATCCCAGTATCAAATCTGACTACAATAATAAAACTTCTGCATGATTCAAAACAAAGTGGGGATTTTTCAGTATTCCTATTAGTTACTTTGCAGTTTTTCCAGTCACTTTTTCTTGTTAAGAGTTTGATAAGTGATCATTTTTCATTACAGGAACAAACCAAATTTTTGGTTCTATATGGTATACACTGAAACAATTATTCACATCAGTGTTAGTGAAAGAGGTGGAAATTTTCCAAGCTGCAAAGGAGTGAGGTAAATATGCACCAGTATTCACCTCCACGTCAGTGTGTAATTGTTAAATATATACATAAAAAGATTAACTTATTTATTTATACATAGGCGGGACAATTATAATTGACTGAATAAAGGACTTCCAGTCGAAGGATTAAGTCACGATCAAGTGATTCTGAGAGTATTAGTAGGTAAGTGTACTGAGGTAAACAATGGAAACCAACTTCCGACTGTTCAGAAATTTGATTACAATGTTCTTCTAGAGGAACTTTCTCAGTGAAATTTGAAATTAAAAGTTTCGGCTACTAGCTTTCTTTAGATAGTTTTGAAATTTTTAATTTCTTAAAAGTTGAATTATAAAATGTTTAGATCAAAACTTACGTTCACTGGGTATTTTCCCTGAGTATAATGCCACTTTGGGATTAGACTTCTCCTGGTCAAGTCCTTCACACGTTTCATCCGTTCCCTCGTCTTCTCCATCGGAAGTACTTTCCAAATTTGGTTTTCTCTTGTCTTCCAAACGTTCCTTGGAAAAAAGCTTTATGACTGCTGTACTTAAATCTCTGTTAAATTCTTGAACGGGGTTGTAGAACACAGAATTTGAATCAGGAAAACAGATCTCTGCCTTTCCCTCTGTTATCTTAATATCACTGCTAACCTTTCCCGAAGACATTTGGATTGTAATCGATATTTCAGGAAATCGCACAACAACTCAACCGCTGGTCTGTAAGTTATATAATACGTCATGTAAAACCACAAGTTGAGCCCTCGATCAAACGAAAGGTACCAGTCTCGAGCCCAGGGTCAGTTTGCCTCCTTGTCAACGGTATAGTAGTTATGACCTCTGGGAGAATGCAAAAATATCTGCGGTACGCAGTTTAGCAAATATTAAATTACTGCATGGTCTTGTGCGGTTAATTAGGTGTATCATAGTGTCTGTTTGTATCTCGGTATTTAAGCGGTGTTAGGTTTTTTCCGTACGGTCATGTAAGTGTCTGCGAACGCTTATAACGCTTTTATTGTTTCGCCCTTTCCAGCTAATCAATCTAATTATTCTGGTCGTATGCGGGCCAGAATCAGAAATTCTGCTTGGCTTTTTCTCCGCAGTAAAGTGCACAATAGGCGTTACGTTGCAGTTTTTAATTGGCGCAAAGCAATGTGGTGGTATGGTGTATCAGGCTTGAAGTACTGGACTGCGCATAAACAATAACCAAGCTTATTACAGTTTACACTTATCTTTCGAGTAAACTTTAAAATATTATTTAAAGCTCAAACCTAATACTGTAGATCGCTTCAATTGTTAACGTACTACAGTAAATGGTTTGAGCCCGGAGGTAACATGTAATAGTGTAGTTTGATCGTCCGAGTGAGTGTAGTCCTGAGAAGGACTGTTGTCGGTAGTGGTGACTGACGTTTCGACAACCTGAGCGGAAGTCATCATCAAAGTCAAGTGAAAGGTTGTTGTCAGTCGAATGTACTTAGTCCGGTTTGTGTACACTGATTGGTCAGTTTTGCCGTGATGTTATTGGCTGTAAGACTCAAGTGGCGTAGGTCAGTCGTGATTGGTCGGTTTGGATCCGTTAGTGAAGTTAGGTCGTTCTGTTGGGTTCGTTTGTAATGTTAATGTCGTGGATGAGTCGTTTGTATGGTGCCGGTAGTGGTTGACACCTGTTAAGGGGAGTCTGTTCCAAGTTAGTAAACCAGCTTTCCAGGTTCAGTCGTTGAAAGTAGTTGGTGCTGTACCTAAGTATAAACCTAGCATACCTTGATGTCGTCGGTTATTGGGTCATCCCAGCCTACTTCGTGGCGACGCAACTCTTGGAGAATTAAAACATCAATAAAAACAGACCATTCGGCAATAACCCTTTCAATTAGCGGCTTAGATGAAACTGAGAGAGGATCGAATTTCTGGAAATTCAATTCGAACTTAGTAAATGACTCGGACTACTGTGAAATTTTAACCACTGAATATGTGAATTGGTTAGAGGAATTTAAAGAAGTTCAGGATAAGCATGTTTTATGGAATTTAATTAAATACAAAATAAGACAGCGAAAAATCAAATACATTAAAGGTAAAGTCCGTGAAAGAAGAGCAAAACTACAAAAGGTGGAAGCATGAACAACGCGCTTGAATAATTCCTACGGAAAGCCTTCGGGTCACGCAACAGATATTAGTTTTGAGGAGTTCTGCATGGAAATGCTCGATGGCGGTAAGTGACGACGACAACACTATTTTAATTTTATTTTCGGTAGTAGCACAGCTTTTAGTTTGATAGAATTATTGATATTTGCTCTAAAGCGAGAGCGCAGAATTTCTCGTCTGTAGAAGCCGAAGTTGTAGCACACTTGAACTTGTAACAATGTCAACCAACACGCAGCGTGTGACTTTAAAATCTCCTAAAATGTGCGATAATGATTATAAACAATCAAATTATAGACTAATGAATGCTTTGTGCCGTACAAAAGCCATATTTGCTGATTATAGCAAATCTCCGAAGTAATAAACGACAGAAGAAAGAAACGCTACGATTTTCCAATCGATTTTTCGTCTACATACATCTCTCTAAACGTGAAATTTTCCATTCCTACGAAAAATCTCGAAAGTTTTTCACATTTTTTAGCTTTCTTGCTCAATCATCTTGTATGGAGAGCTAAAAAAATGTAGGATTATTCGGTCAAGTGACCGGCCAGAGCCAGAATTGCGTGACAGGTGTAGCTGAGAGAAACTTGTCACAGTCGCAGATTTTAAAAGGCATCCAAGACAAAAGTACGGTAGTGCCCAAAGATTTTTTTTATGGTTTCCACAGATGAAATGATGGATTATAAAGGGGAATTAAGATTAGTGTTTGTAGCACGACTGCCCGGTGCTCTCGTGGACACGCTCTTAAGTGAACTTGACCGATCAGCGTACAAGAAGAACTATAGCACCGAATCGGCCTTGATAAAGGTTCAGTGTGACATTCCACGGGCCATTGACAATAACTGTTGAGTGATACTGCTGCTACTTGACCTTTCAGCGCATTTGATACTCTTGATCATCGTATCCTCCTAGTCTGTTACAACAGTTTGCTAGCGCTGGGAATGCTTTGGAGTGGTTCCGCTCATACTTGTTTGCTCGGCACTAAGATGTGAAAGTGAATGGTAACGCGTTTACTTGTCGCGAGCTCTGCTGTTGTGTACCCCAGGGTAGTGTCCGTGGACCCATTCTATTCCTGCTTTACACGTCTCTACTGGGTGTTGTCACGAGATACCGCCATTTCAAGTTCCACCTGTACGCTGACGATACTCAGATGTATCTTACCTTTGAATCGTCTACCTCTGTCAGATTATTTGATCATTTAAGTTGGTTGCCCTTTACGTGGAGGCTCAAATTTCCAAATGTCTAGCTGCATTTGAGAGACTACGGGGAGAATCGCCTGCGTGTATCACTCGCCTTTTAACACGTAATAGTGATCTTCACTCTCGTAATACTAGGTATGCAAACCATATCTTAGTTTGCTCAAAGTTGAAACGTAAATTAGATGGCGGTAAGACTTTCAGTGTTACCACATGTCAACTATGGAACAGTTTCCCAATGACCTTACTACAAAAGACATCAATAAAAAGTTTTAAAAAGGACTTTAAAAAGGCAGTTTTTTCTTGGAAACCAACAGAGTTTGAATCATTTTATAGTTCAATTAGGTTCCTTTTTATAGTTTCCCAACTCCTAAGATCCACTTGATTTTAGATTTTATCATAGGATTTTCAATTTTTTCAACTGTTTATCTGTTTCTATGTTCTTCTATGTTTCTAATGTATTAATTTTTACTTCTTATTGATATCTATATTTGTTAGTTTTTTCTCATTTTGACTGTTTGGCTATTATTTAGTTTATCTGACTCGTTTTTTAAATACTTCTACGTAAGATATTTTTTAAAAAATCATTTTAGGCTCTATTGGATAGCGATAGAAATAGCGCTATACGAATAAAGTATTATTATTATTATTATTAATTATCAATTCCACTCAAGGTTTTTTCCACGTTTTACAAATGGACCGTCCTTGCGCAACCAAAATTTTTCTGCTTGTAGCTTACACGCTTTCGAGTTGGTCACTGTCACCTGGACATGATCTGGCGATGTCTTAGGTACAGTTAAAGTTAAATTTTTCAAGAATCAATTCATAACACTATAGAAATATCGCGAGATAAGAGAACAAAAATATGTTTACAGACAAATCAAACTAAATGCATCCCATACATATGAAAGCACTCGAATCATGTGCACTAAAGGTAGTGTCGGGTTGCTATTGCATTCGACTCAGCGGTCGACATGTCGATCGATTATCGGTGGATAGTCGGTAGACATATATCGGTGGAGAGTCGTTCGATATCTCGATCGAAGAATGCCGATACTCCATTGATATGTCACCGACACTTCACTGCCATTTCACCGCTATTTAACAGAGTGTGAGTTGGTTATCGGTCGATAGTCGGTCGAAGGTCTGTCGATGCATGTCGAGATTGTACTCATATTTCATTACCAGCCAGGCTACTTTGCAATAAAACAGAATAACAGCATTGGAAAAGTTAATAAAAGTTTTAAAATGTTATAAAGTGCTGTGACCGGTTTCGTTTTTCTTTTCTTTACAAAAAAGAAAACAACCATGCTTAAAAACTACTATAAAAAGGTTAACACTATCTAGAAAACTAAAATTGCTGAAGTTAAGGGAAAAAAACATTTCTTCAATGCTAAGACTACTTACAGTACTAATATTTTTTGTTTTGTTACAATAGTATTTTCCTTGGGAAGCAGACGCTACTAACAGCTTTGAAATTACTTTTAATACTATGTTACTACGTGACTTACCTGTTTCACTCATCTTTATCATTTTTGTTTGTTTGTTTGTTTGTTTGTTTTGTTTTAGACTTAAAGACTGAACGATAACTCTAACAAATTAGTAGGAAGACGAGAGTTCTAGCACAGCCCTCAATCAATTTGAGACAATTTTTCATTGCATTTTGATTTCACTCTGATCACACTTTGATCCCGAAATTTCACACTCTCCCTCGCAAAAGCCTATGTCCATGAGCAAGAGTGGAAATCGTGTCAACGACAACATGTCTCTTGCCATCGTTCGTAGAGAGAGCAATCTTGTCGAGAGTTTTAGAGAAGAGCGCATGCTTGGTCGAGTCAATGCAGTTCATCTTCCTGAGCTGATATTCGGTCAATCTCTTCAGCGGAACCTTCCGAGGAAAGTTCGACTACATCTTCCTCTTCTGTCCGACATTCATTAACAAAAAGACATACGATGGCGTTCGGAGAACGTGACAAAGACTTCTTCGTATTGACTCCACTCTAAGATCAGATGGATGATTTGCTCAAGATCACCAGTCATGTGCGCAAGGGAAAAAATGCACTGATCATTCTAGATGACTGCGCGGCTTCGAGAGATGTGAAGACGAAGACAAATGAACTCGTGAATTTGGCATTCAGCGTAAGATAAGAAGGTATCAGCCTGTGTGTTCTCACATAGCAGATGTCGAGTATCGCGAAGGCATTCGGAGAGAACATGGCTTCATTGGTTCTCTTTTACACAACGACAGCCAAAGACATATTAGTTTCGATGATTACGCAAGTGAGATGACGAATGATTAAAAGAAAGAACTGATGGCAAAGTTCAAGGGTGAGAAGCATTAACGTCTCGTCTTCTGACTTCGTCATCCCTTTTTGCACTGATCTTGAATTTCCATGAAAGTATTTCCATTCCTCAAATAAAATGGAGATGACTGACAACGAACAAGACGCTGTCAATGATTTTCTGAACATTCTCGAGGTTGAACCTTCAAATGATTCAGATAATCGAGAACAACTCGCTGTTCTCGTTGCAACCGGAAAAGCAAAGGAAATAATTGAGCAAGACCTAACTCAAGATAAGGTTAAGCGACTTTCTAGAAAAGATATTGAGGGGTACTTCAGGAAATGTGAGATCTAATTGTCTCCAAAGAATTGTGATGCGATAGTTGATACATTTCTTTAGCTTTCATGCTAAGCATTGGCATATTTTCACCCTGTTGATGAAGGAAAACTTCTGAAGGATTTGAATGAAAACTTCGCGGTCAAGAGAGAACTCGGGATGATTGCTGGTGCATTGAATCTGAGGTATGGAAAATGCATGGCGATTGCAAGTGCTGCTCTTAAGAATGTTGAATACGATCGCGCACATCCTCCTGAAGAACTTGACAAGAACTTGAGAAGGAACTTGTCAAAAACTTGACAAGAACTTGAGAAGGAACTTGTCAAGAACTTGAAAAGAACTTGAGAAGGAACTTGAAAAAACTTGAGAAGGAACTTGAGAAAGAACTTGACAAGAACTTGACAAGAACTTGACAAAGAACTTGACAAAGAACTTGACAAAGAACTTGACAAGAACTCGACAAGAAACCTGACAAGGAACTTGACAAGAACTTGACAAGTACTTAAGAGCTAATGTCAGCATGCATCAAACAAACAGCGGCAAGTCACCCAAATTTGTTTTTCCCTCCTAATTTTATATTTTGTAGCTCAATATGTTCTAATAATTGCGGTGTGGTTTTTTTGTAAAAATGTTTTTTAGTTTTCGAGAAATAATTTTTTTCGTTCGACCGCTCAATATGCAAATTTTCACCGTGAATATTACCCGAGTTGTGTGACCTCTTGTATCGAATGTACTAGACCTACGGTTTTTCTGTGAACATAATCCTTTGTTTTATCATCTAAACTTAATCCCCTGTCGTTATTGAAGCTGCCAAAGAAGATAGAAGACAGTTTTAACAATGACCGATATGACACAATCTACTGAGCTTCAAACTTTTAAAAGACCAAAGGATGGTTGTAAAGTTACTTTGAAAATTTCCTTGTGTATTTGCGTTGTTCTATCTTGAGAGGAACTCAAAGTCCGGCAAAATTTACTTGATAGCGACTATGAAATGTACATGGTGCGCCTACTTGTCGCCACCGTTAACTGGCATAAATCACTACAATTTGCAAAAAAATCTAACATAACACTCTTATCTTGTTTATTTATGATTTTATTAGCTGTTTCGATGATCATGTTAATTATGCCCTACCACATTCTAGCCAGATTTGAGTTCCAGTTGCGTGACAAGCGTGACACAGAAATTCAAAGATGAGTCAACCTCCGAAATACCAAGAGCTGGGTTTTTTTCCCTCTTTGCATGACATCTAGAAAAACCTTTCAAGAATTACTGCATTCAGAAAACTTAAATGTCCAGATCCATCAATGATTCCTTTTCCGGCTGAAGTCATAGTATGGTCACAGTGGTCAATTTGATTGACAAGCTACATACTGATTTAGCTAACTGATCTGTTTTATAAGCGTCTCATTTTACATGCTAACATGGAGATTTGCTATTTACTGGGATACCTGTGGTAGCCCAGTCATAAAATGCCTTTGTTTTTTTGTCGTCTTTTTATTGGGATACCTGTGGTAGCCCTGTCATAAAATGCCTTTGTTTTTTTGTCGTCTTTTTTTTTTTTTTTTTCCTCCGCCACAAAATGGAAAAATTGCGCAATAGTACCCATAGGTCATTAGGCCCTCAACACCATGACAACTAACTGTGATCCAATGAGGTGTTCACATGCTGATCACGCCTGCTATCTTGATGATGATTGACGTTGTCATGCACGGACAGGGCCGGGTCACATGACGAACACGAGATTTTTGCCCATAAAACTATTTTGTCAGTCGTTTTGTATTTCAACGTAATTGGATTACGATCATCTGGAGGATTATGGGGCAAACGCTCAGAATACTTATAGACGCATACACAAGTCGTATTGTTCGCGGCCAATCCACACAAAAAGATGTTATTGAGCGGTAATTTTGGATCGGACAGAATCGCGAACGCTTGAAAGCCATGAAAGCATTGAATGCCTTGTATTTCTTGTATGCCAAGTATGCCAATGTCTTAGTTGAAAACGTAAACTCGTTGTAAAAAGCAAAATCTGAAATCTGAAATCTGAAACCAAACTGCATATACTCTATGCAATCTATTGAACAACACTACTACCGTGAGACTGAAGAACAAAATTCAAATGGATGCAAACTGCTAGTGAAGAAAGACACCATGTTGGAGTCACTTGATGCCAGGGAACGTAGCTACGATAACAGTGCGAATGGTATTAATTTCACGATCAGAAAGGTGAATCTTATCTTATCCATAAAATACCTGTGTGTGAGGTAATTCGACATTTTCATTCTTTCCCGCGTTAATAATCTTCTTTCCTTTTGTAAGAATGTAGACCACTTACAATGTTTCAAGTAATCCACCCACCCTAGAAAAAATAACTCTTGCATGCATAGCATGCCTATGTTTTGAGACAGGTGTATGCCCTTGGCCAGACTTGAGCTCACTATTTCAGTATACTAGTCCGACACGCGTAGTATCACTACACTTGATTCCACGGATCCAGTACCATCCAGGTATCCCAGTTACCCTGCTCACAGGGTCTAGTTTTTTTTTTTTTTTTTTTTTTTTCCTCCGCCACAAAATGGAAAAATTGCGCAATAGTACCCAGTGGTCATTGGGCCCTCAACACCATAACAACTAACTGTGATCCAATGAGGGTGAAGGTGTTCACATGCTGATCACGTGTTATCTTGATGATGATTGACGTTGTCATGCACGGACAGGTCCGGGTCACATGACGAACAGGAGATTTTTGCTTAGAAAACTCTTCTGTCGGTCGTTTTGTATTTCAACGTGTTCTGATTACGATCACCTGAAGCATTATAGCGTAAACGCTCGAAATACTTACAGACGCATACACAAGTCGTATTGTTCGCGGCCAATCCACACTAAAAGATGTTATTGAGCGGTAATTTTGGACTGGATTGAGTCGCGAATTGTGTATCCGTTGTAGTTTCTGGTGATTTCTGCCGTTTTAAGCTTGCTTTACCATCACTGTTATTCACATCATCTACTTTTGTTACGTTGGTAAAATATGTACAGACATCACACAAACCAACTCGCGCACAAAGTAAGAAGAGTATATTGAAGGCTTGAAATTATATTATGATCGATTTTCATCAAGAAATGGGCCAGGAATTTTCCACAATAGTGCAAATAATCGTGAAGGCTGATCGAGGAAAAGCGATTGCGTGACGCTCGGTAAGCTGTAAGATGACATGTTATTATTTACCAGACGTAAAAACTCTTCAGATTCTCAGTCTGCATTTTGTACCCACTCTGCAGTCTCCAGTCTATATTTTGTATCCGGTCTGCTGACTGCATTTTGTACTAACAGGTATCTGTGGCACCAATACAGTTTATTTTTGGTTACATTAATTCGCACAACACACATAATCTACCACAAAATACCTGTGTGTGAGGTAATTCGACATTTTCGTTCTTTTCCACGTTAATACTCTTCTTTCCTTTTGTAAGAATGTAGACCACAAGTAATCCACCCACCCTACAAAAAATAACTCTTGCATGCATAGCATGCCTATGTTTTGAAATAGGTGTATGCCCTTAGCCAGACTTGAGCTCACTATTTCAGTATACTAATCCGACACCCGTAGTATCACTACACTTGATTCCAAGGATCCAGTACCATCCAGGTATCCCAGTTACCCTGCTCACAGGGTCTAGTTAGGTAAATCGTTCGCTGGTGAAACTTGTGGGTTTAGTTATCGAGAAGACCAAGTCGTTCCCTTAAGTGATTGTTAAAAAGCCATTTCATGTCACTTGCGGAGTTGCAAGTTTTTAAGATCCAGAAAATGAAGTTGATCTTGGTTTGTCGCGTGCCGGCATCTTAGAGACGCCAAAAGATATCGATGATTTTACAAATTGCCCCACTCACAGATCAAATCTCGGTGTTGGGTGGAATCGTGGTTCCAATAGCAGATGTAGGGTGCCAAAAGAAATGTCCGCCCATGGTAAAGGTAGGGTTACGTCGATTCCAAAAGCTGATAGGGGAATTAGCAAGCGTGTATCACAGATAGTATTCAAGATGTCTGGAAAATTCACACAATCTGGCTTTGGTAAGTAGGCTACTTACCACCGTGAGCAAAATTACGCGTGACGTCAAAGTTAAGTTTCGATTGGGAATTGGTTAATAGGGTACCAAAAATTCAGACAGAGTCGGAGTTTTCTGAAATAATGTCTGAACACTTTGTTGGCTTTCCGCCGTCTGGGGGGACGCGTAACTATGCACACGGTGGTAAAGGGCCCTTCCGCACAGCGACTAGACGCCGACAAAACATGTTTCTCTTCGCCAAAATCACATCAGAATTTGTTCTTGCTAAATGTTTAGTGTGCTGCACGTATTAGTACCCCCGGGGGACCCTTTACATAAGAGGGCGGGGGTGCGCGCCTGGAATTTCGAAAACGACCGCTATAAAATTGTGAAAGGTGCTTAAGTCTTATCCGTGTGGGAGTACACCAATTAGCCTGTAAAAACAAGTCTTTATGTCCTTTTCTGTCTTTTTCAATGCTTCGCTCGCTCCTACAGAGGATTCATACAAATATGAGAGCCGAGCAGCGTTTACATTGTACAGGTAGAAAAGGTCGTCCATAATGAGTGTTTCGTTCTGTAATGAAAACCCCAATAAACTCACTCAGAAATGACTCATTTTGAATAAACTTTACGCTGGGTATTATGTGGCAACCGATATGAACTCGTTCTTGTACAAAACTCATTCGGATATCATGTAAAAGGCCCCTAAAAGTTTTTATTCCCAGAGCATCCCGCTTTGCTCGCCTGACTGAATACTAAAAATTTCAGTAGCGTTGAAACAACAACCCGCTTTCAACTGCTTCGCTGCCGCTGAAGCAACTATTAGTAAAGAAAGCACATATTTTTTAGTATTTTTAATTCAACGCAAACAAAAATCTTTATAAATGGTAAATATTCACTTGTGTCGGTATCAATTATTGCGTGACCAGCTTATGATATAAATGAGGGAGGGGAAAACACAACGCAAAACCTGAGCTCCTGTCAAAAAGTAATACCCAGGCAAAATATTATAATCGAAACGGCTAATAAAATCATAAATAAACAAGGTAAGAGTGTTATGTTAGACTTTTGTACCAATTGTAGTGATTTATGCCAATTAACGGTGGCGACAAGTAGGCGCACCATGTACATTTTATAGTCGCTATCAAGTAAATTTTGCCAGAATTTGAGTTCGTCTCAACATAGAACAATGCAAATACACAAGGAAATTTTTAAAGTAACTTTATAACCATCCTTTGGTCTTTTAAAAGTTTTTTAAAAGGTCACACAGCTCGGGTAATATTCACGGTGAAAATTTGCATATTTGAGCGGTCGAACGAAAAAAGTAATTTCTCGAAAACTGAAGTATATTTTCGCAAAAAAACTACACCACAATTATTAGACCATATTGGGCTACATAGTATGAAAGTAGCAGAGAAAACGAATTTTAGGCGACTTGCCACAATATTTAAAATTTGTTCGATGGATGCTGACATCCTCTCTTAAGAAGGAACCTCGCAAGAACTTGAGGAAGAACTTGAGAAGAAATTTAAGAAGAAACTTGAGAAGAAACTTAGCAAAACTCGAGAAGGAACTTGAGGAAGAACTTAAAAATGAACCTGACAAGAACTTGAAAAGAACTTGACAAGAACTTGAGAAAGAACTTGACAAAAACTTGAGAAAGACCTTGAGAAGGAACTTGAGAGAAAACTTGAAAAATTTTTACCAAGTAATAAAATGGATGAACGTGAGGCAGCTAAGACAAGACCAAAGAAAGATCCTGGGAGGGTTGCAGCTGGCAAACGGCTTGGCGAAAACAACAAGAAATTGAGAAAAACGATGAAGGATCGAAACTTGCGTGAAA
This sequence comes from Pocillopora verrucosa, assembly GCF_036669915.1. NCBI lineage: Eukaryota > Metazoa > Cnidaria > Anthozoa > Scleractinia > Pocilloporidae > Pocillopora > Pocillopora verrucosa. Next base: position 12,359,227 of record NC_089312.1, read on the forward strand.
ACTCTATTGTGTCTGATCAACGTGAGGAGGTCACCAGGCAGATAGTTGAAACATCATTCGCACTTACTCAGATGCTTTCAGTTGCAAATATTGTTCTTTCACTGGGTGGAATGTAATTCAAAAGTGAAGGGGTGATGACACTCTTAAAAAAATCAGCCAGAGGCAGAAATGGAGCAGGAGACTAAAGATCACCCTCCGGTGAGTTGGAGACCAGTCACAGGAATGAGACCAATGGATTGAAAATTTTTTCTTCAAATAAAATGTTTGAGAATAAACTGATGAAAACAGTGTCCGATGCCGCAGTGATCACAGAGATCAAAGCCGGATATAGATGGATCGCGAAGAAGGTAACCAAAAGGGTCGATGATTTCTGACTCGAATTCCAATTTCGTGAACTTTGTGACCACAGTGACTGTCACGGCTTCTCTTGCAACGAAGTAATACCTTGAAGACCAGAAAATTTTACCAGGAAATTGAAATTGTTTAGTGGTTTAGAGTCTTCTGCTTGATCACAGGCAGCATTCTTCTTCATCCATGAAAGAGAAGATATTGAAAGAGAGAGGATGTGAAGAGAATTCTTAGCCGCCACCGAAGACGCAAAGCTCTAGTGGAAAGAAGGGTATGGTCCAGCCTTGAAGAGGTGAAAGGGTTAGTAGATTTTCATTCCTCTTGATATGAAAACTTGACGAATAGAATGGCGAGCATAGCAATAATGTTGAATCTCCAAAAGCAGTTCATCAACCTGATCTTCATTTCCTTTCCCATTACCAACAAGAGGGAGGAAGGTCTTCAAGTACGCAGTTACAGTTGTCGATGTTGTGAGCGGATTCAAGGTTGCCGAAACTCTCACCGGGAGGGATCCTTCTAAAATTTGGAAAGCTTTTGACACAATTTATGAGTGAGGACCATTGACATGGCCGATGGTTCTTCAGGTCGATCCTGGGCGTACATTCATGGATGACGTCACGTAAGAAATGGAAAAGCGTGATGTGAGGAACAGAAGAGGAAATGTGAACGTTCACAGGGGTTAAACAAGGAATCGTTGAGAGATTCAATCAAAATTTGGGTAAACGCTTCTTCTCCTTCCAATACAGTCAAGAGATGAACTTCACATCTTCATCAAAGAGATCCGCTGAAGGGGTCAAGAGGCTTCAGAAGTGGTCTCAGCTTTTAATCCTGAAGTGACCAGGTTAACTGGAAAAAGCCTGTTGATGCCATAAAAGAGATCACAGTTGACGTGAAGGTTTCAACCAATTATTGAAGGCCTGTTGGCTTTAAAGAGGAGAGAAGAGACTCCACGAAGAATGTGAGTTAGAAGGTGTTCAGAGAAGAGCAGCAGATCCAATATGGCCACTGAAGGTTTTCAACATCAAGAGATCAATTGTGGACAAAGGTGAACCAGTTTTCTATTTCCTGAAAGATGGGGCAAAGCATGGATTCGCCAGAGATTGTTCCTCATGTAACTGAGCTTCCTCTGGAAGAAATTCGTTGATATTGAAATATTTTCATTTCAATATCATCTCCCGCCAGTGAGAGGTCCATTAGTCACTCTCACAAGCTCTCGGTACACAATTTCAACCTGGGTGTCTGAGAAGATGATGTGACATTTCACATTGCCTGAACCTGATCCATTTCTGTGAATCTCATTCGATCTCAATCCAGAGCCATGAAGATCATTGTCTTTCATGCTTATTAGATTGATGAAGAGACGAAACCTGTCTCCAGCAAAAACGTCATTCGCATTCATTGAACTGTTCTCCATCCCGAGTCTTCTCCAGACCTCCTTTCAAGGATCTCCCGTCTTCATCCCCTGAGTGAACAATTTATTCGAAATTCCATGGATGGTCTCTTTCACCTCAGTGATGTCATGGTTGAATGTCTTTTCACTGTCCCTCGCTCCTGCAGCATATGTCTCGTAGAAGATCTCCCTGGAACATTGATGCTTTCATTGATTATCGTGTACGTTTCTTTGGCAATTTTCAATGTCTTGTGATGTTTAACACGCTCATACATGAATCTCCTCCCACTCTAGAAATCTGATCCCACTTCATTGTCAAGTTTTTCATTGTGAATCACTTCATACGCAAGCTTTCCTGATTCAGATCTCTTCACAATGTTGCTTGAAAGTGCGAGCCTGAGTTCAAAAACAAGATCATTTGAAATTCATTTCGGAAAGAAGACATCATCATTTTTTAGAATCTCACAATCCAATAATATAGTCTAACCAGTTCTGTAAATCAAATTCAGTTTGATCTCTTTTGCAACTCTCGAAGTCTTCTCATCTCCAGCATTGCATCTGATCTTTGAAAGGTCGACATATTGAATTCACTCTCTCAGCAAGTTCGATCCTTCATGCCCCGTCAAGAAGAGGTCTTCAATGAGTTTTCATAGTTTGAAGCCATTTGTGAATTTCAAAGTCATCAACTCTTGTAATTGTTCATAAAGAAATTGATTGCATAACCACTCACTTTCAGGTCGAACATATAGTAAGAGGTCCTGTTTATATGACAATGCTGTCACCAAGCTTTGGAACAGAAAATCAGAATCTCACCTGGATATGCTTTATTCACTTGCGTGTTAAACTTGCTTAAATCCACTTTGGGATATCTCGCTTTGAAATAATTCCAGGCTCACCCTTGCTTTGTCATCAATTATCTACGCATCATCTGTTCTCAATCAAGCAAACATATTTATTGCTGGGATGATATAAAATAGTTGTGCTTAGAGTGATCGCTGATGCCAATGATTTCAAAGAACCCCCCCAAAGTTTTCATCAGGCTTCTGAGTTGTTCATTCTACAACTCCTGACAGAAGTTGAAGAGGGATGGAGAGATTTCAACCTCTGATGATGGTCATGGCAATGCAATGATTGAGAAGATTCCTTTGAGTCATTACACACTCAACACCATCAAGAAGAGCTCAAAAGAACATTTCAAAAGCAACAGCTGGACGTTCAGTTCAATAACGCAAAGGGTGCAATTGTCATTGGAAATCTATCCAACAGAAATGTTCGTTTCGATCGTGATCTTTCTCCCCTCCCCAGATCCCAAACATGAGAATTTTCGGTGAGATCATGGATTTCAACCGTCTCCCAGTGAGGCTTGAAATCGAGATAACTTGAGAATAAATAAGATGGCTGCTGAAATTATTCACCCGACTGCTCCGCCGCACATCTATCCTCCTCTCCTGAAGGGGGAAGATTTCAGATTGAATATCTGTGATTATCAGAAGGAACTCGAGAGTGACATTTCTCACTACAAACAAGTCGCAAAAAAATATCGAAGGGTGAAATTCATTGCTCACGCAACATCAGTTTCAAGTGGTGTCACTTCCACTCTCTTTTCATTGAGGGGATCTCTGAGTGGAACTGGCATGGTGATTAGCGTACCACTCGCTACCTCGAACATTTTTTTTGCCTTTCGTTCAACTGGAGCTTCTGTTTATGGCCAAAGACTCGAGAGAAAGATTTCAAAACATGAGAAAACGATCTCTATCCCGGAAGTGAAGCTTCTCTCAATCAGCAAACCATCTCAAAAGCTTTGGATGACAATTAAATCTCAGATATTGAATGAAACGCGAGATTGTAAAAGGTTGAGCAATATTATGTTTTGAAAGAGAAGCTCAGAAAAGCATACCCTTCCAGGAGCGAAGAGAGAATTGATGTCGAAGCTTTGAAGGAAGAGATCAAGAAAAAATATGAAAAAAACCTGGCTCTCTGCTGACGATAAGCGGAAAAAGTTGATGCTTGAATTCGACAAGAGATCAAATGGGTTTTCTTTGTCCATCTCTCGATAAAAATTCTGAAATTTAACACATCTTTTGGCCATTCGTACCAGATGAAGAGATATGAAATGTATGTAAAACTGAGTCACTAGATATCGACGGTACTTCGGATCCGCGGTTGCTAAGGTCATGTTGCTCCTGCATATCCACGGTTACCTTCAAACCTTTAAACCTTCGAACAAAGTCAGGAGCATTCTCAATCAAAAATTTCCAGACATTGATGCTCCCGTCAACTCATGCCAACAAGATATGTCAGACCGAAGAGTGAAAGAAATGAGGAGATGAAAAACAGAGAAGAGAAATCGAGGAGATGCTTGGGTTGAGAAGGCTAGGTCTGACAGAGACGGAAATGGGAGACAAGGGGAAAGATTTTGTCAAGGGATACACACCTTCAACTCTTCCCCACCAATTTGTCGCAATTGAATCTGCAATCATATTGAAAGGTTTCTTAAGGCAATTCCAGATCAAAGGTGTCGGAGCTTACAATCATGAAAGGTGCATGGAGAAGGCAAAACCTGAATTCTTGAGGTTGATGGGAAAAAAATCGTCAGAAGAAGGTCAAACAGATCGATCCAGATTAAAGAAGCTCGTTTCTCCACTGATGTGGACGAGAATCATGAAGCGACTGATGAAGACGAAGTCTTTAGCATGTTCGTGAAGAAGATTCAGGAACTGATTCAAAACTTCAACAAGATTGGGAGCAACTGGAGGTTTCAAAGTATCACTTCACTTGACATGTGCCTTGCGGAATTCAAACTGTTGGGTGGATCGTCTTACATCAAACTTTTTCCCTCGGCGGAGAAGGCTGTGATCAACATCAAGAATGAAGAAGATGAGGAATGCTTTCGGTGGTACATTCTCAGACACCTCACCCAAGTTGAGAAAAACCCTCGGGGAATTTCAGATTTGAGAGACAAAGTCGAAAAGATTTCTCAGGAATTGAATTCCTCATGAATTTGAAAGATATCGGTTGATTTAAAAGACGAAATTAAGGGATTTTTGTAAATATTCTTGGTTATAACGATTAAGGGAACAAGCATTATTTTCTCATCAAGGACATAAGTAGACGTCTTTCATCTCAAATTTCTGATCATCACGGGCAAGTTTACTTCTGCATGAGAAGTCTGAATTCATTCAACAGCGTTGATGTTAGATCAAAACACATCAAAAACTGCAAAGAACATGAGCCAGTCGCCATCACAGTGCCAGAAGAAGGTGAAAAGGTAGAATCAAATTTCTACCGTAAGATGCCAGTTTAGTTCGTCTCTTATGACAATTTCGAATACTGCACGGAGAAGAGTGAAACCTGTGAAAAAAACCCATAAAAGAGTTTCACGAATGAATATCAGAAGCACAAACCTTCTGGATATGCTTCTACTTTGCAAGTATCAAAACACAGAGGAAGTTTGACGTGAAACCAATCATGAGACACAAGATGACCGAAGATCAAGATCTTGCGAAAGAATTCACCAAAGATCTCGAGAGAGGTGTGAGAAACATCTATCACGATTTTTATAGATATTTTTAAGATAATAAACCAGAGTTAGGTTCTGGAAACCCTGACGGGAGAAGAAAGAGAAAATCGATGAGTACATCGAAAATCGTGAAGAAATTTTTCACTTGTTTGATAATGTGTGGTGAAGTTGGAAGTAACGAAGACGTTTACATTTCAAGCATCGCAAGCGCTACAGTACAATATCGACACATCGTTCCACCCTTGGTTATGAATTCTAGTTGAACTTCGTTTCTATCTTTAAGAACTTGTCTTTCCTGGTCAATATCAATGAGCATTTTCAGCGCACCTGCATTCCACGGTTCACAAGATCCAGAAATATGACGCGACACCACAAACAAAGAAACCACTCAAAAGCGTGACAGGCGTACAGCCATCTCGTTTTGAAACCTCGAAAAGAACTGGTCGTAGAAGAAAAATGACAGAAAGGGGATTAGCTTTTCTTTTGAAAATTAAGCTCGCTAATCGACATTCCACCTTAAAGCAACTTTAAAAGGAACAGATGAAAAAGATCCTTGCGTTACGCGACTCACCAGAAATGGAAATAGAACAATTAGAGGGAGATAGCTAGGTTTCTTGAGATAGCCTAACAAGGGACTCACCGCTGTGATGACGGCCACTACGTGCTTCCGCTATCTCTGAAAGACGAAAACATCGAGCTCCCTAGCAACAAAATTGCTGCGCTTCGCCGACTAATTCAGCTTAAAAGACGATTCGAGGCTAGAAACAGCTAGAAGTACAAGGCGGACTATGTCTAATTTATGAAGAAAATAACAGCCAGTGGATATGCCAAAAGAGTGCTGCCAATGCTTCTCGACTTATGTCTAGCAAATAAAAAGACGCTGACGATATCAGCGGGCCCGTAATGTGACATGTATACTGATCAGCGGGTTTTTTTTGTTGCAACAGCTGTCACTTCAACATCCCAATGTGGATGTCCGCCATAACAACAATGCATTGAAGGAGTTGAACGATTGCATTGGAATCTAATTACATTTAGGACTAAATGTTATTACATTTAGGACTAAATGTTATTACATTTAGGACTAAATGTTATTACATTTAGGACTAAATGTTATTACATTTAGGACTTTATTACATTTAGGACTAAATGTTATTACATTTAGGACTTTATTACATCTAGGACTAAATGTTATTACATTTAGGACTTTATTACATTTAGGACTAAATGTTATTACATTTAGGACTAAATGTTATTACATTTAGGACTAAATGTTATTACATTTAGGACTAAATGTTATTACATTTAGGACAGTTACTACATTCAGGCCTTTAACATATGTGATCCGTTTGAGGGTCACAGATTTTTTGTAAAAATATTTGACCCCTCAACAAATTACATCCTCGTCCACGTTATGTCTCTAGTTTACAGAGGTCTTAGAACGCTTCATTATGTGGATTTGCCTTCTGCGGCTAGAAGGCTTAAAGCGAATTTTCTCGGGCGCAATTGCTTTTGACTTCTCAATTGATGTTGTCGCAAACACAGTTTTTGGGAGTCATGAAACCAAAAAACTTATCGGGACCTAGTTTGATATTCTAATGGAAATAAATAGCAGATAAAAACACATTATCTTGAGAAATAAAGTTATAAATAACAGGGGTTCTTTGAAACAAATAGTGATAGAAAAGGTTTCAGTTCTGGTCAATATTGACTTTTCATAGCCTACTTCCAAATCTGAGGGAACGCAGTGAGGGAATTAAAATAACATACATGTGTGATAATGCAAGAAAGAGAATAAAAATACAAAGAATCAAAGCGCTCTGTGAGCAAACTCGTTAATTGACACATGATTTTTTAGATTATGTTTAATGTTATCTGGTTTAGGGAATTTTGTGGTTGATTGTCATATCTAGAGTACGAGCAGTAGTTCAGTGTTCGCTAATGTAGCAAAGAAACAAAGTAACGTTGGGATAAGAAGGCATTACAATTGAAATGATCATGCTATTACATTTGACAAGGTGGATGATGTCATGTGTTTTAAACGTCTATCATTTTTGTTTCTGGTTCAAAAGAAAAGGTTGGAAGTAAATGTGGGTGAAAAGTGAAATTTACTGGCTTTCGTTGTAAATATTAGAAAATCAAGGCAATACTGTCTTAATGAAAACATTAACGATTCCCTCTTTATGAAATGAGACAAACGGGAACGAGTTTTGAGTGATATAACTAAGCCAAGCCTGCCACCGTCATTTTAGATCTCCGCCTGGGTAGATTTAAGTCACGTGCTAGGCAACGTATAATCAATAACAAGATAGAATTTCATTTCAGGCCTATTTATCAATTTTATGGTGTGTTACTTTCGCATTTTAGTACATTGTATGTATGTTGAATCTTCAAATTGTCTTGAAACTTAAAAGAAAATTGTTCTTTAAAAATTCACTGAAAATCGGTAGCTAAAATTGTTTGTTTAGGTGTTATTTGATTTTCGTGTTAACTTGTTATTTCGTCAGTCGCCGGCATCTTTTGTTGCTTCACACAGGAAAAACACACGCGACGAAACGTAATGATCAATTTTGTCCTCAATCTCACGCTATAACAGAAAAAGCTTTTGAACATCTGTAAACTCCGAGCGCTTCGCAGTCAGTGATATTTTCAATGAATCTTCGGATTGTTTTCAAGTTCAAGGATTGTAAATTACAATTTTATGAAAAACGAAGGTTGTTCTGTTATTTCAGTGTGAATCCTTGAATGCTTGCCAGTCGCTGGCGCCGCTTGTTGAAACTAAAACGAAAAAAAAAACTCTTTTAAGATTATCATTGGCTTCTTTTTCATCCCACCACTATTCTTAGCAACAAAGGTCGCCATTTCGTCTGTTTATTGCTCGCCAAAAACTATCAAATGCACTCAAAAGCCTAAAATCTAAAAAAAGTTTACAGGAATCGACCAATAGAGCGAATGCTATTCCCCACATCGTATCTATAACTCGCTCTTGCGCATGCGCGCAATTCACGAGTTAAAAAGGGGAAAACATAGGAACCCGTGTTGCAGCGTGCAGATATCTTTCGTGCCAGACCTACACACTTAGGCCCGACACCATGCAAAGAAATTCGAAAGGGTACTGTATACCAACTGGCTCGCACGTGCACGCAGGAAAGGCCATAATAATCAGCGAAAATAATAGCAAATGAAGACGAAATTCGCAGTCAAAAAACAGGCAAATAAAATAACAGAAGGATTAAGAACTTTGGCAGTGTTTACACTTGGTGCCCGGGCACTAGTACCCGGGCACCGGCACAAAATGGTGCTGTGTTCAGACACACGGTACCCAGTCTGAAGATATGTTCACATTCAATAAACAGAGCACACGCTCACTATTGAAATCTCGAGTGGGCCAAGGAATTGTGGGTACGAAAACAAGTGGTTCGTGGGTAAAGTGCCAGGGCACCAACGAAAAATGCGTTCACACAAGGACTCAGTGCCCAGTTTAGTGCCCGAGTACAAGGTCGAGACCTTGTACTCGGGCACCGGCACCGTGCCCGAATTCTGGCGTGGGTACCAGGAAAAAAGGTGTGTTCACATTGGTGCCCGGCGTAGAATAGAACCCGGGCACGGTGCCCGGGCACCAAGTGTGAACACTGCCTTACAAATACTAAATACAAAGATACAAATACTATTTCTAAGTGGAATTTCTTGATGGTGGAAAGTGGAAAAAACATTTTACAGTCTTATTTTCTGGAAACATGACGCAGTTAATGAATTTTATGGGGCTATTGATATTTCCTTTCAAATGAGGGGGGCAGAATTTCCCGTCATCCGCAGTCTGGAAAAGCTGAAGTTATTACACACAGGAACTCGAACGTCAACAGGCACGCGACATGTGACTTTAAAACTCCTCTCCTGTTACAGTTTCCTTATTGTGAACTGTGCGATAATGATGATAAACAATAAAATTACAGACAAATGAATATTTTGTTCTGTACAAGAGCTCTGTTTGCTGATTTTAGCAAATTTCCAAAGTAATAAACGACATAAGAAAGATGATGGTTTTCAGAGATGAAATGATGGATTATAAAGGAGAATTAAGATTAGTGTTGTAGCTATCTGGCAAGGGGAGATATTTGACCTCAAAGATGTCAAATATTTGGATGAATCGAAAAATCTAAAAACACAGTCGTTTATTTGCCTCTGTTAATTGACAAGCCGTGAATCAAATTGATTGATACTTGCGTCGGACATTTACTAAGGGTGCAATAATATGCGTGCAAACGCTCAGAGTAATTGGTTGAACAACATCGCAGTGAGAGCTTCATACATTTTACCTATTTTGAAGCGATTCCCTTGGTAAAAACCAAGAAAAACCGGGGGTGGTGGTCTATCTCCCTCTCGAAAAAACCAAAACAGAAACCACTTTGTCTTTTTGAGTTTTGGGGTAGACCCTTTAAACTGGCAAAGTTTCATTGAAATCGATGAGATGGCATTTAGCACGACTGCCCGGTGCTCTCGTGGACACACTGTTAAGTTGTTGTCGTCGACGAGCATGCGTGTCAGAGTTGCTGCAACCTTTTAGGCAAAGATTTTAGATTCGAAGGCACCACAGCTTCAATTAGAGACACATTAACTATCTTGGTAATGATAGGTAACAGATCCGATGAGCACTCTCTTAGGAATGTAGCCGGGATGGGATCTAGATCACATGACTTACGTGCAGTCTTAACAAAAAGGTTCGCTAGTTGTGTCATGGTTACAGGTGTGAATTGGTGCAGTTGAATATCATTGTGCCGTTGGCTTGAGTCAGGAAAGGGATTCTGCAGTTCCATTATCCTTAAATCTAATTCTACTCTTATTTTGCTCATCTTCTGTTTAAAATAATCAGCAAATCTGTTTGGCAATTGTTCAGGAAAAGTGCCGGGTGGATAGAGCCTTTCTGATCTACCTCAAGTAATGTTTGAAGTGGTCTAAACAACTCTCTTGGGTCAGACGAAGTTCAGCGATAGGCTCTGAGTGGTAACGCCCTTTAACCTCACGGATCAGTTTGCAGACAAATGCACATCGCCATTTGTAGAGTTCTCTGTCTACAATCAATCTTGTTCTACGCCAACGGCCCTCAAGTCTCCTCCTTGTCACCTTTTCCACTTGAATCTCTGGAGTTAAATTAAGTCTTCTACCGACAAAGCATCTATCTACAATGGCCCGGAAAATGTAATCCTGAACCTTTATCAAAGCCGTTTCGGTGCTATGGTGCTTCTTGTACGCTAGTTGAAGTTGAAATTTTAGGTTGAGGTAATGATATCCTCGCCGAAACTATCAAAGTTGATGCGCTTTAGGTTTCTGTAAGCGATTTCTTTCCTTTCAGACAAAGGTGTGGCCAGAAGGACTTTATAGCGCACTTCATGATGATCACATAAAGCAGGGTCTAGTACTGAGGGTCGACACAGCGTGGGTATCTGTTCTTGAGATTATCAAATCAAGAATATTATTGTCCTTATGTGTTGATCGCTTAATGTTTTGGACGTAATCAAACGTCTGAGTTACCTGCAAAAATTTAACAGCACTGGTATTGTTTTGATCATCGACCAAATCACCAACAACCATTATCTGGTCCTTGTGAGCCGCCAGGTGTTCAAGAAAGGTTTCAAACTTAAATAGTTCGCTAGTGAGGCCATTTGTTCTTGAAGGTGGTGGGCGATAGACAACCAGAACTTTAAGTGTCCTGGGATTGGAGTGAAGCATGGTGTCTATTTATTCAAATTACCTATACCTGATCATAAAATTCATCACGACTTTAACGACTTCTTATAAAGCACTGCAACGCCCCCGCCACGCCTTTTCCTTGAGATATGACGAAATACGTAGCCGGTTGGTGTAACACCGCCTATCACAGCTCCATCCGTATCGCGCGGCAAAAGCCACGTTTCCGTAATCGCCATGAGTTCTTGAGACGTCAATTTTGTTTTCGATAACGAAGTCATTTAAGATGGAAATCTTGTTGTTAATAGATGGAACATTCAGTAAAAAAATTCAATGGCTTTGCAAGGTTTGAATTCCGGAACTAAACGAGCCCTTGGAACAACGTCAAGATTGTATCTAGTGGGATAGTGTGTCACGTTATCAGAAATACACCAAGAACGTTCTCGCAGAGATAAACCAAAATTTTTTAAGAGCGTAGCAAGAACGTACTCGGGCTAAGTTTCACTTCAAATCGTCTTTATTTTACTCATTTACTTTCGGTGAGAAATATAAGTAAAGGCAAGAGGAATATACAACTCAACATGGTTGAACGGGAAAATTAACTGAAATACTTAGGGAAATTTGTTAACATTAATAATGCAGTTTTTGTATTGCACTACACACTGAAGAACAACGCAGTTTGAAGTCGAACCTAGTCTGGTCACCCCTGAACTGACCTATTGAAATACTATACCACACAACTCTAATAGCATGTCAAGAACATTTCCAGGCTCAAATCGCAAAAGAAAGAAGACGAAGGTTCAGCCTCAGCCCCAAAACTAGACGTTCTTATAAAAAAGGATGTAAGTCAGGATCCTTGGAGCCGTAGAGTTATCTTTCAGACAGACTTGGAGACAGAACTCTATTCTCGGAGTATTGTGGCATCAAGACGCAATGTGTGATGTTTTTCAACATCCGATCGGATTTAAACTTTTGGCTTAAGGCAAGAATATCGAAAAGTATTACAATTGGAAAGTTGTTGGAGTAAACATGCAAAGATCCGAGGAGATAGACGGTAACTGGAACAGATACCGGCTCGAGATTCTAGATGTTCGCGATAAAGCAGATATTTCAAGATATTATATCTACAAAACATTACCATTAGAAAAATCATATTTTAGGGTTCTTGAATTGAGTGCAGATTTTTTATGTAGCATATGAAACCACGGGTTACAGGAAAAATAAATGGATTCAGCCGAACTCACTTAAACGATTGAGTTCCCTCATTATCGTAAGGAAAAACCATATTTTAGCTCTCTAGAATTGAGCGCAGAATTTTTTTTACGTACTGTATGAAAACGATGGCTAACAGTTAACCCTTTGAGAAGGAAGAAGTAGTGGAGCGGGCCGAATTCACTTAAACGATTGATTAAACGATTGAGTTCCCTCTGTGTTAGCACCACCTACAGCCTCTCACTGAGAGATTGAGCACTATTAGAAGGATAATTTGCAAGGGGGAAATAAGGCAACAAAGGTTTGTGAAGTAAATGCGGAAATAAAAACTTTTCTTTGTGGTTTACCTTTATTTTTTCCTTCCTAGATACTGCTATCTTTTTATCATTAAACCCACACACTGCCAAAAAAAGTCATGTTAAAAATGAAATTAATAGGGTGAGTAGGAAAATTACTCTTGCATAGAAAGAGATTAAACTTATTTCCTCGAAAAAGTGCACATTTAATCTGAAAGAAAAATTATCGTCTGCGTTTGTAGCGAGATTCCGAGATAAATTTGAGCAAAACTCTCCCACTAAGCGCAAAGGAAAAGTGCCCTCTTGGAAAATCTATATTAGATTTCATCTTTGAATAAAACTGTATTGCTAAAATAATATACACTTTAAAAATAAACACCAGTATGAATTGTGAAAAAGGAATTTTATGCAGAAAATGTACAGCAATTGCCCGTCATATTTAATTCTGATCATAAAACTAAATAAAACACGATCGCTTAACTGGTGCAGTTAAAATAGTTAAACTAGAACAAGAAAATTGAATAATCTGTAGCCAATTATGGAACTTGCACCTGGCTGTATAGTTGATTGGTTTGTGCTTAAAATATAAAGAAAACCAGTCAGGAAAGATATGAAGTGTGTAAAGAAAACAATCTTGTGTTAAACTCTGGAGTAAGCAAATACCTCGGCGCGCGGAAATGAATAAATTCATTTAGCCAATGAAACTCCTGTATAAGGGAGCGGGATTTCAGCAGCATAATCTCCACGTGAAATACATTCCATGAACAATGTTTTTATAGAGGTTTGGCCAGAATGTGGTACATTACCGCCATATCCTGCTTTAATGGAAGGTATTATAGCGAGGATTATTCAACTTAGACAAGACCGAAAAACGCGATTTTGTGTGGATGACAACAGAACAGAAAATAATCCATGCGGAAATAGACTAGAACCCTTCAAAGTACTTTCTTTTTGTATATGTAAGCCAACCTTTGTTTCTTGCGAAGTAATAGTTCCTTCTACACCTGCTTTCTAATGTTTTCAGTATGTTTATCGAGTATTTACTCTATTTTTTTTTAACTTCAATTCCTGTCGATAATAGTGGGGGATATATTCTGCTGTATTTCCTTTAAATCGTACGATAACCCCTTTCCTTCAAAAGTTAATGCAAGCTTTCCTGGGGCGCATCAGATAGCAACGTAAACAGTTTTTTGGTATCAAATGATGATAAAACTCATATTTTTTCTATTTAAAAATACTAATAAGATCACTGTAACATTTGCTTTGACAGTTCAGCCACAAACAGCCGACTGGCCTTTTTCTCACCTTGACTGAATAGAAGCGATCAAAGCTAGCAGGTTAGTCTATTAAAAATATGTAGATGCCCCATAACGGGGTGACTCTTCCTACTAAAAAATTGAGGAGTCTGATTAGAGGAAATTGGGGCCGCTGAGCAAAATTATTCTAGAAGCTGTAGGTCAGTCTTCGTAAGAGCGAGGTGTTGTGACTAACATCTGCTTTTAAAATCAGGTATAAATTCTCGGCCAACCAAATTAAGAAATTGTCATTTCTCATTGTTGAAAACATACTGGGTTAAGACTGCACACTATGTAAAATCAAGGAGTGACATCCTTTGTAGTTAAAGTTCGACAGAACTGAGAATGTAAGTCACGGTTCTGAAATTTAATTGACGCAACTTGTTTGTACCATTTGTCTCTCTAGCTGGGTAGATGTTCTTTGGACGATATACACCTTTTTTCCCCGAGCGGTTAACTTGAAACGTTTAAAATAAAGAAAATATCCTAGCTTAATCGAAAACACCGAATATATACTCCTGGATCTCGTTTATATAATAACCTTGATCAGTTTACTCACTGAACGCAGTTTTTGAGGCGACGTTCATCGGGTATCAACCGACAGATGATTCATTATGACAGAGTTGTCATGCGCAACGGGTGTTATAAAACATTTAAATGCGCATAGAAAAGTTTTAAAGTCCACCTTTCCAATAATTGTGCCATCCTCCATTAGACAATACGGGAGGCTATGAAAGGTAGAAAAAGCTCATATTTTATGATAAAGTTATATCTTTAACTTTCAGGAAACATCCAATGGGTACAATGGGGTAGTGTTATTTCCATTCACTCATTATGCGCTACTACATTTGGATCTTTGAGTAGCTCTTACCAATTGCATTATCTTTTCCTTGACCTCCTCTCTACACTCTCTAGTACTACCCTCTAGATGACATGCTTGAAAGAACAAAGGAGCATAATATAGTCCACCAGTCTGGAGCTAAATTTACGGCAACAATTAAGGAAAAAAATCTGCATTTATCTCATATGTTGTAAAATAATCCAAGAAGTATTCCAAAATATCGTCTCTGTTTGTTTCTTATACTGAGGTTTTCTAACTCATTTAATTCGCCAAGTATTCGAAATTTCCCATCTCCACTTGACGGCAGTTAAAACTAGTTAAAGCACATTTGCGGACTGTCTTACCTAAATAAAACGTATGAGTTCTCCTGTGATAAGAGAATATAAACTGCTCTTGCCTGTGATAAGTAAACCAAACAACCAAAGTCATGAAGGCAACTCGCCTCTTTATTTGCATAGCTAGATGAAGATCACTCAAAATTTAATGGTTTTCCATCGGTACCGATAATAGAATACAAGGAGGTTACTTAGTGAAATTGTTCGGATATTAAATGTTCACAAATCAAAATATTCATGCTCCTTTTAACCTAACGTAGTCAGCAAGCTAATAGGGATTTCATGACAAACAAAAAGTTAGGAGGGGTGGTTGCTCGTCACTCCTCTTTTACACCTTCTCAAATATTTAAGTAAAGTAATCACAAGCCGGCTCGTAATTAAAAAGTGGCTTTCCATTAATGTTCGCGCAAAGTAAATCGACACCAAATCCATAGAGGAAAGTTTGCGATATCGATGGCAGTGGGTGAAGATATGCCGAGAAAGTTCGGCACGCTAAGGAGACTTTCAAAAGAGAGCTATATAAACAAAAACCGCGGTTTATTTTGCCGCACGAGTTTAAAGAAACAATTTAATGCTAGTAGCCGTTGTCTATGCTAACGGAAAAGTTGTAGCAGAACTGTTTAGGAAAACGGGAATGAAGTCTGGGCACTGCTCCTCAGCTAGGAAAGGGCAGAAAATTACCGAAAAAATTATGAGACAAAGAAATCTCTAAGTGTTAGGAAAGCGCTTCCATCGACCTCTTCTGATGACAGCCAGACTTTGTCGGTGTTAAGCAATGAGTTTGCGGATGAAATTGCCGCGTCAGTCAATAACACTCTTTAACAAGGATACAACCAATACAGTAACAATTTCTCTGAAACAATTTCCTCCCTCGCCTGAGCGGAGATCGTAAAGATACTACTCTCGTCGTGAGCTAAAGCATCTTTTTCGTCCAGCAAATGTTTTGTAGATTTCTGTTTCTCTTTCTTAAACGCGCTCCTTTCAGTATCGAAACAGCTTTCTGTATACGTCACGAACAGCTTTAGGAAAAGAAAAATCTTCAGATTAGCAAACTGGTCTCTCGGTTTCTAACAAGACTCACTTTACAACCATTAATAATTTGTTTCCGACCACGCCACGCCGAGTCATTCTCTTCATTCGGTGAAAACA
Organism: Pocillopora verrucosa; assembly: GCF_036669915.1. Lineage (NCBI taxonomy): Eukaryota > Metazoa > Cnidaria > Anthozoa > Scleractinia > Pocilloporidae > Pocillopora > Pocillopora verrucosa. The sequence goes on from NC_089312.1 coordinate 12,375,298, forward strand.
GAACTTAGAAATGTAAGGACGTCATCTACGTACTATAATGAGCATCAATTGGCTACATTATGTCAGCAATTAAAAATTCCTGAAAGAGTGATTTTCGAAGGCCTTGAAATAAAGCAAGCTGAATAAAGTCGCCTCTGCAATTTTGACGCCACGTCATCTGGATGGGTAACAACAGATCAGAGAAAGCACTACCTTTGGGTAAACTGACAGTAACTAAAGCAATGCAAAAAGCGCCCTAAAGAAGTAATAAGATACCTCGGTTAACTTGATTTGTCTCTTAATAATAATAAACTCAGCATGAGGGAAGTTTGAATAGAAAATAGCGAAAAATAAAAAAATGGACTAGGTTAGATGTGAAATATGATATACTGAGGGGAAACGGGACGAAATGACTCTTTGGCCGGCGTGAGTTCTAAGTTAGCTCGTGTAGGTTGATCACCTGATTAGTTTTGATCATTTTAAACTCCTTTGTGCCGGTTTACACAGATTGGACTAACTTGAGGTGAGGTTCGAAAATAACTTTTACCCTCAGTTGTTTATGCCGCTCTTTTGAAGCAGTAAAAAGTTTTGTAAAGAGCCTTAATTTACATTCAAGCTCTATCTTTATTCAGTCGATTTCATCCGCTGTATCAATCAAGACTTTTAGGATGTGGATGTAACACTTCAACCTAACTCGTGCCTGCAAATGCATTTACTTTTAAAAATACCAGTACGAAATTAATCTTCTGCTAAAGAGTAAATGTGAATTATGCAGTTTGAATAGCTATGCTCAATCAATTAACATTCGTCTGTATTTCAATGTCGAGGTGAAATGTTGTGAATGTTATTTAGAACGAATTGCACCCAGCAGTAACTCTGTACAAAAGGGATCTTAGACTTCTGGCTCCACTTAACTGTGTGCACAGCATGAACTGACCAAAAGAGTATCACTCATAGAGCCATCTAACGACCTCTGTCTTAAAGTGTGTTGAATTTCCTACGTTCCTACCCCTCATTATTCAACAAGGAACGATAATTTGATAATGACTAATCATCATATCCTGTCACTTCTGACACTTCCTTTAAGGATCAATCGTCCTATTTGTTATCTTTTTTATTGGTGCTTTTCAAGCTGATAGAAACGGTTTAGGGCCCTTGGTGGTCTTTTATTGAGCGAGTATAGTTTGAGTTATTTTAAATGTTTTATCGTACTTAAAAAACATGGCGGTTCATCTCTAACCAGTCACAAGGTGGAAGAAATCGATGCTATCGGAGACCCACGTCAATGAGGGATTTCCTTTCGCAGGCATTCATTTTAAGTAATCAAAAGACATTATGATACCTACACACTGGCTTTACCGTTGAGCCAAGACTCAATGATTGAAGTCAGCAAATACAATGAGTTTAATTCTATGGTTAAAAAGACAGATTTTTATTTTCGTAAGCAAAATTAGCCTTGTTTGCTCAGCGTGGGTATTTCGGCCTCTTGTTTATTGAAAAAAAGGGGCTGGAGTTACTATGTCTTGAGTCTCTAACGTCTCTCACTCCGAGAAACACTTTGATTAAAGTTTACTAAAGAACCCCAAAACAAACGAATGTTAACATTCATAAACTGCCACTGTCAGTATAATATCAGCTCACCAAGAAAAGACCTACTTATCCCACTATTTCTCCACGCTAAAACTAGCTTTCAGAGCTACTTCAGTGCCGTAAAAGCTTGCGGTAAGCCGTCGTGTGAAACCCTATTTATTATTATTATTATTTTTTTTTATAGAAAAACAGCTTCAATCTCCCTTCTCGGTTGTCAAGCCGCTCTTACTCCTCACAGATTTGACGCACCACTTAAACTGCATTGCAAAAACTTCTTGTTATTGCATTCGGAACGTTTTGCAAATGTGAATTATTCCTTTATTGTGAAAGAAAATTGTGGCAAAACAACAATTTGGTTTGATGTTATCCTCAGCATGAGTTCTTGTCATAAATTTGCAAGACAGAACAATCACTGGTATTTGCATTTTTATGTCAACAAATATTTTAATATTCTGAGCAAGTCAGTCTTGCGTTTGCCTTTTGTTTTCTCCACCACAAGGCTCTCGTCGAACGTCATGATTATTGCTGCCTTTTTTTCAGAATAAGGCTAGGTAAAATGGAATATTTTAACTCGAAAGAGGGCATTAATTATAGATCTGCTAGAGATTTACATCTCCCAAACGAATTTCGAGTTTTACTTTTCAGTAGCAGTTGACAAAACTGAAATAATTGATTTCAAATTTTAGAAACTACTTTTTCAGTAAAAATCAGTATTTTAGTAAAAGGAAAAGTATGAAATGAAACAGAATCCTTGAACAACAAACAGATCATAAGCATTTCAATACCAGAAAGGAAAAAAAAATGAATCTGCGTTTATTAAAAGCAAGAACTCAAAGAGAACTGATAGAGCTAAATCTGTGTCGAGCCCTCTTTGTTGCGAAGCAGGAAGGAAATTATCTACTAAATCGGATTTTCTCTTTCGCCTTCTTGTTACCATAGTTGCGTATCTTACACCTGTCTCACGAAGTCTATTTCTTGCTATTCGTTCATTACTTGTCTTGAGCGGTAATCTTAAGAAACAATTTGACAGTTCACCAGAAATGACTTGTTCCTGTCATATTTTTTTCCGTCAACTTGTCGTGCTTCCTGCGTTTACAACAATCTCTCTTGTTTCCAAACCGCAATACTTTAGTGCTAGAGTGAAATGTCGTTCGTCCTCCATGAAGATGAAGATCACAAAAAGGTTGTGATGTATTCCCTTTAACTGTAAACAGAGCGACACACAACAGGTAGTCTTTTGGCAGTGCAGATTGTAATGACCTGACCAATGAAAAGTGAGCTCGTCGTTACCCTTAAGGAGGTTATAATGTTACAGCTAGCTTAAGTTTGAAGATATTTAAAATGTAAAAAATGATGCTGGTGTTCTGATTGGTCTCTCATATTTAGATTGTCAATATAGTATGCAGGTTTTATGGAAGTTTTCGTTTCTTAATGTCAACAAAGTGTGTTAGTGTTTTCATCAATTATACTACGCTTTTACTTTGCAGCTGGCTTTTGACGCCAAGTAATCAACGATCAACGAACATAAAAGACATCGCAGCTTTCGTTTCTGTTAGGTAGGTCCAGCTCTGTACCTTCCTCTCTTTGTGCAATTTTTATCGGAAAACAAAGGCTGTGTGCGCATGAAAATTGAAAATCCTCAATTAGCAGGAGTTATGTTTTAGTAGTATTTCGTATGCCAGCCCAATTTAAGTTTTCAACTTTGTCAATTATCGATTTTAATGAATTTCGCTTTTATTTTCATGCTGCAGTTGGAATTAAAACGAGGAAAACATAGAGAGCATGTTCTGTGAACCCATCAGCCAAAAAGCTGAGATTTCCAAAGAATATGAATATATATTGTAGAAAGCAAAATATCCCTTCCAGATAACTGCTCAACCTTACCATTGTCGTGCAATGAATACATTTCGGTAAACCAAAATTCACAAAATAAATGAAAAGCAAATATATGACAACTGTAATACAACATGGCTTATAATCTAAAGCAAATAATTTTAACCTTTATCATTTATCTTCCTCGGCACGACAGTATGTACGAATCATCGTTCTGAACCAACGGGAAATCGCGATGATAAGGAAAAACTTTCACCCAAGACACTAATTTGTAATGAAATGACAAGTTAACAAAATTGCCATCGCGTTTTCCTTAAAAAAGTATTCTACGTTTCTCAAAAAAACGTTGACACTTGCTAACTGCCACCGAAATGGACGGTTCAGTCAAAAAACCTAGTAACGCTTGTCTTTTTTAATTGAAAAGTATTATCTGTATTTATGTGTAAACTTAATGAAGCCCAGTTTTCAATAATTTGACAACGGTTAATGCTTTATTGATGTTACTTCCAACGAGCGCCTATGAATGCCATTTCGTAAATCTGCACGTCAAAATAAGATGTTGCTTACTTTTTATTCCAAACAAGAAAAGATTAATTCAGTCGGATAAGCTCAATAATCATTTCACTTCAACCGTCAACTTGCAGCCGGAACTCGACTGGAACTAAAGTTACCTCAGCTCATGACCACTGGTCTGGACACACCGTTTAGACATTTTTTCGGTTCCAGTTTCTCTTAAGCTGCACAAACGATCGAATGGTGTTTACAAGGAGTAGTGCCAATGAGAACATGAGGGACTTGGATCTACCCGTACATTGTATAAAATTATGTCGCCATGTCAAATGAACAGATTGATGTAGGCATCTTCTATATGCTGAAGACGTCAGGCTTTCAGACAACAGTAGAACCTCTCCTTTGGGACATTTTTTTCTTTTTTCCCGAAGCTCGGTTTTAACCTGCATTCAGCCTTAGCTACTCAAAACGTAGGCTGACGCCAGGATGATGACAGCTATCACAACGTGTCCTTTTAAACTCGTGAATTGCGCGCATACGCAAAAGCGGGTTGTAGATATGATATGGAGAATGGCACTCGCTCGCTCGCTCGCTCGCTCGATTGGTCGATTCCTGTAAACTTTTTTTCGATTTTTTTTCTAGCTTTTGAGTGAATTTGATAGTTTTTGGCGAGTAATAAACAAACGGAATGGCGATCTTTGTTGCTAAGAATAGTGGGGTGAAAAAGAAGCCAATGATAATCTTAAAAGAGTTTTTTTTTTTTCGTTTCAGTTTCAAAAAGCGGCGCCAGCGACTGGCAGGCGTGCGAGGATTCATTCTGAAATAAGAGAACAACCTTCGTTTTTCATAAAACTGTAATTTACAATCCTTGAACTTGAAAACAATCCAAAGATTCATTAAAAATATCACTTACTCCGAAGCGCTCGGAGTTTACAGGTGTTGAAAAGCTTTTTCTGTAATGGCGTGAGATTGGGGACAAAAATCGATTATTGCATTTCGTATCGTGTGTTTTTTCTGTGTGACGCAACAGAAGGTGCCGGCGAGTGACGAAATTACAGGTTAACACGAAATTCAGATAACACCTAAACAAATAATTTTGGCTACCGATTTTCAGTGAATTTTTAAAGAACAATTTTCTTTTAAGTTTTAAGACAATTTGAAGATTCAAAATAAATATTACTTACTAAAATGCGAAAGTCACACACCACAAAATTGATAAATGGGCCTGAAATGAAATTCTATCTTGTTGTTGATTATACGTTGCCTAGCACGTGACCAAAATCTACTCAGGCGAAAATCCAAAATGACAGTGGAAGTCTGGGCTTAGTTATATCACTCAAAACTCGTTCCCGTTTATCTCATTTGGTAAAGAGGGAATTACTGTTTTCATTAAGACAGTATTACCTTGATTTTCCAATATTTACAATGATAGACGATAACTTTCACTTTTCACCCACATTTACTTCCAACCTTTTCTTTTGAACCAGACACAAAAACGATATATGTTTAAAACATATGACATCATCCACCCATTTCAAATGTAATAGCATGATCATTTTAATTGTAATGCCGTCTTATCCCAACGTTACTTTGTTTCTTTGCTACATTAGCGAACACTGAACTACTGCTCGTACTCTAAATATGACAATCAACCACAAAATTCCCTAAACCAGATAACATTAAACATAATACAAAAAATCATGCAAGTCATCTGTCTATTCACGAGTTTACTCCCAGAGCACTTTGATTAATACCGTACATCATTTGATAGCAGATGTAACTTGGTTTCCAAAGGTTCCATGTTCTCGTGATTTCTTCCGGAATCAAAGCGTCAGTCCATAAGTAGTTTCAGTTCACGAGTGACAAAGGCGTTAAGGTAACAGATACATTAATTCAGCAGATCCACTTCTAATCATACTGAAAAACGAGGCAAAATTTGTATTTCTGCACCTAAATGATTTCGGAGTCCTTCGCAAAATAAAAGTGGAGTCGCCTCCGCCGGGAAAAGCCCCAAACCTTATTTCAAGAGAAGCCGATATACATAGTATACCAACATCGAACGGAAAGTTGCCTACATTAAGCGTTTTTTTTTTTTTCAAATTAAATCTTATTTATAAGTTATTCCGACAGCCGTAACTAATTTCCAATGCTAATTCATCCTACTCATCTCGCTGAGTTTTGGAAACTGAATACGGTTCTTTCCTATGGGAAAACATTTTTCTGTCATCTTTTCCGTAAATATTCGAAGTTTATCCCGTTGTTTTAGGAGTCCTTCATTTCACTACCATCTCAACTGGCTTGTCGGAAGAACTCTTCGTCATTAATATAGCAAAGAAACTCTAAAAAACCGATGAAAGTGATGAGGGAAACTAAGAGAGACTTCAAATTGCAAGGTAAAACCTGAGAGCTAGCGTGACATTCAGTAATCTAACAATGATCCAACAAACACAGCAATACAGAATCCAGCTGTGAAGAGAGTCATGTAAATAAATAAGCTTTGACGTTTCGATAAAATAGAACTTTTCACGTTTGTCAGATAAAAGAGAATATTGACATTAGGGCTCAATAACCTTATTTTCGTTGAATTTTTCAGAACGGTAATTTTAAGGGCCAAGATCCATTACAAATAACTCACCGAAAAAAAGATTTAACAAAAGGAATCCGCGCAACAACCAAGGTTTAAACCTTTGTGTATTCGTTGCACATTAGGTTTCTTTGTCCGTACGTAAATTACCCGTGAATCGATTGGCAAATCATGCAAATTTGGAGCGAATGCTTCTAGTTCGCTGTTTAATTAGTTTCACCTCGATGCACTATTTTTTGGACGGCCGAGGGTACTTAAGTAAGAGTAGATTTCAGAGCTGGTCAATTTCAGCTTTTTAGAGCTTGTCACAACACCCCTCAAAATCCAGGGATTTGATTCTGATCTCTTGTCGCTCAAGAGAAATGGTGTGCCTTACTCCGTAATCACAAAATGAAACCTTCAATTTATTTATTACCTTCAATTTGTATTATTGATAATACACCCTGTTTCTTGTTTTGTTCTCTCAGAGATGGATACAACAGAGAATCTTACAAACGCAACCCCAGATGCACTCCAAACCGAAGAGTTTACATCCGTAACCGAAATTACCCCGGGAGTAACGAATATCGTTGCAGCGTTGTTTGTTGCTCTACAGATGCCAGTTGCCCTTGGAGGAAACTTCATCGTCATTGCAAGCTTTTACACGTTTAGGGACCTGCGCACAAAGTGCAACTTTTTCATTATCTCTTTAGCAGTCAGCGATATTTTGGTTGCGTTGATCGCCATGCCTTTTTGGTTAACTCTCCAAATAACCCAGAATGTATGGATTTACGGTGACACGCTAAAACAATTTTGGGACTGCATGGACATTCTGTGCGGAACAGCGTCTATAATGAACTTGACTGCGGTCAGTTTTGACCGACAGTTGGCGATCACTTCTCCGTTTGCTTATCCTAAAATCTTGACGACACGGCGTGTTATCTGTCTTATATTCTTTGTTTGGTGTTATGCTGCAACCATTTCATGTTTGGTTCTTATTTCAAGTGATGAGCACGAATGGCCGTATCCCAATTATTTATGGTTCGTATCCGTCTTGAGTTTCTTTCTCCCTTTAGTCATTATGCTAGTTATGTATGCTCGGATTTACTTGGTAGCACGTTACCAAGCAAGGCAAATAGGAAGAAACTACGCCACAGATATCAAAGCCGCAAAAACGATTGCGGTTGTGATAGGTGGATTTGTTATCTGCTGGCTCCCGTTCTTTATAGTAGTTTTATCTTATGCAAATCGCACGAATATTCCTCTCAGTTTCCTAAACGTAGTCAAGTGGTTGGAATATTTAAATAGTTGTCTGAATCCAGTAATTTACACCTGTTTAAACCGCACTTATCGTAGCGCTTTTAAAAAATTGCTTCGTCGCTGTCGTTCGAAAATCAAGAGGGATCAAAGAGAACAGTCAAAGAGTAACACCATGTCAACCATTTCGCCCATCGTTTCGATAGGCGAAACACTAGCACCGTTAACTCTTGTGGAACGAGAATGTTTTTCCAATCCAAACGAACCCAAAAGCCCAACTGCTAGGACAAATGACGATGTCAGTGAAAACATTCCTCTGAAAGTAACTGGTCCTAGCTAAGTATGGCACTCCGGCTGACGGTGCAAGCCTGAATCGGCCCTTTCATCCAAACTAAACACGAAAGAGTGACATATAAACGAACTAATGGCAAATATGAAAATATGACATACTAGAGAATACAGCTTTGGCTCTCAAGGACTGTCATCCTCTCCAATTGAATTTAGAGGCCTTAAAAGTTTATTTCAATATTTGAGCAATCTTCTACTTTGATTCTGTTCAGTACTTCCTAATTATAAATGTACTCGTTGCTTTTAACGAGCGCGATTAAAAACCGAAGATGAAAGTATACACGTTATCCTAGTAATTGAGCAGTGTGTTAGGACGCTGAACGCTTCTTGTCTGCGTTGTTCTAAAGAACGCGTCATTTCGGGGAGATGGTTCATTTTCTTGTGGAAAAAAGTCAACATACAAGTGTAATTGAAGTGAATGTTTGTCTTGTACACGGTTGTACTCGTTGTGAAACAAATAATTGCATCAATAGAGACCATGACGGTAATTACTTTAGAGACTGCTAGGAATTGAGTGCTGAGATGTAGCTGAAAATTCTTTAAAAAGGTTTCTGCAATCGGTAAAGGAGATAACGAGGATATGTTTACTTTCATGTTTCTTCATCTTCGTTTTATTTCCAGTGTAATTAAATGAAGTCAGTAAAAAATAAATAAATAAATAAACAAATTTGACCCGCCTCGATTAGCATTTGCTATCCGCGGGTCAAAGGAATATCTTATGATAAGTAAGAAAATGAAAAATAAAAGTGTGAAAAGTGTGTGTGAAGTGTGACATTGTGCGTTCGGTGAAAACAACCGCGTACGATCAAAATAATAAGATAAAATGAAATTTTCACATCTTTAAGGCGCAAAAAAGTTCAAAGTCCGACCAAACAGTTTAAGGAATTGTTCAGTCTGTGTCCGAATCACTTTCGATGAAATGAAATCGTCGTTTGCGAGGTTTATTAGGCGAGGCCTTGTTGTTGAGGTTGAATGTGACAGTGCAGTTAGTGAAGGCATTCATCAGATTCTGCGCTTGAGAGTTCATCATGTGTGGAATTACTGCATTTGAAGCACAAGGACCAGATGAACTACCCGCCACCAGCACGGGTTTTGGTGTACTATTTCCCTTTGAGATGGCCCACGAAAGCTGTCGCTGTTCGTCTTCGTCGGCTTCATCGTAGTCATCTAAAGACTGAATATTTCTGTGACCGGTGACTTTTGCAATGGATGACCTCTCGAGATTTGCTTTCTTCATCTTGCTAACAAGCGTTTTGAGGGCACTGTGATTGGTAAACCGCTTCTCGGATGACTGAAGGGTGGTTTGGGAGATGATATTTTTCATCATGGAGTTGATTTTATTTTCTCCCATGGGCTGGACTTTGTACCAAGTTTCATCGCCAGGTCCGCTGTTGTGTTTTATCGAGAGATAAAATGGACCACTCGCCCTGAGATTGCGAGACCTACGGTCCTGCCTTCCACGGAGACCAAATTGTTGAGTAAGTAGCCACCACATTGTATGAATTAAGGACTCTGGGGTTTAACCACCGAGTTTCTCGCTCTTTCAGAGAATTTCTGCTTCCTCTTCGGATAGTTGTAGCGCTTTGTTTGGGCGCTTCCCGCGGCCAGCTAAGCGAAGCTGTTTCGCTTTCCCGTCCAGTACTTGTTTGGAGGAACTGAATTCTCTGTCGCGAATAATGGACAGTTTATAGCCTTTGTTCTTCAAGTGTCTATCAAGCGATGTAATCATTACTTTCAGACTTTCCGGTTTATAATCTTCCCCATGTTTGTTTTTGATTCGGCGTAGAATCGCTCGAGCAAACTGTTAAGCTGGGTCGGCTCGTAGTTTTCGATTTACGCGGCAATTTCCTTCTCCAAACACCACTTCTTCCAAACTGGCAACTAAAAAGCAGTGCTTTTTACCGTGTTTTCGTTATTAGAGCTGTTTTTCAGCTGCTGTATTATTGTTGTGGTAGCGGAAGAAAACCTACTTAAAACACCCGCCATTGTTTCGCTCGCAAATTTTCAGCGTGTCCAAATGTTGCGACATCCAAGGCTTGCATTTGATTGGCTATCTGTGAGTTTCTCTGATTATTGACCAATTAGAATGTATAGTTTGTTTCTTTCTTTGCACTGAATTGACCCTCTTCTGCACTAAATTAACTCTCTTCTGTACTGAATTACCTAAAAACTGCATTTATCTTGACCAATCAGACCTGGGTAATTTTTTCATGCATATTATTATCAAAAAATGGATTCAGTGCTCTTAGCACTAATGGGAAAAAGTCTCTGGGCCTCATTTTCATACAAAAACGTCGCAAAAAAAGAGTGAAATGTTTATTTCTCTATCTCAAGTTAAATACAACATTACGACAACAATTGCTTTTAACAAATTACCGGTGTGAGGATAGTTTCGTGTAGATCAGCCGACTTCAACATGTTTTAAATGACATATAAGTATAACAGTGTATCTTCAGAGGACTTCGAATCGCTCAAAATCCCATGAAAGAAGGTGCAGCACTCGGAATCTGGATGATATGCACACGATTTGAGGTATATGTTTGTAGTTAAGTCGAGTTGTCCTCCATGAAGGTTGATCAATTTTTTTGAAAAGATGACAACCAGAGGCGAGATTTCACTTCGGGATATTACTCATAAGGTAACTTTCTTTCAAAGCCTCGCACGTTTCATTTGTTTGAAACGTTTGTTGTTGAGAACATTAGATGTATACATCACCAAATTATGCAACATCTGATTTTTGAGCTTCGTTCGCGAATTGCTCCTTTAAAAAGTAGAGGCAGGCCCGCAGAGATTTTTACATATTTAAAAACTAGAATACCATAACCAGTTAGGTGGGTAGTTTCAGTTCCAGAATCGTTGTACTTTTGGAGAAATTCAGATAAACGTTTTCCCTGTTTAACCCGACAAAAAAAAATGACCGAAACTGTACCGAGGTGAATAATATATTAGTGCGTTCACATTCACTCCCAGGGAAAATTAAATGAATCAAAGTAAAGACGAATGATGTTACTATGTATGGTAGAAGTGCCAATTTGTAATGTTGTATTTAGCTTGAAATAGAGAAATAAACATTGCATTCTTTTTTGCGACGTTTCTGTATGAAAATGAGGCCCCAGGCCTCAAACAAGCAGCCGTTGTTACCATGGCAACAAGAGTGCTGCACCCTTTAAAAAGGGCATTTTTGTGCTTCTCCCTGAGTGCCTAACTGCATGCAAAATTTGAAGGGGGGTTGAAAATTTTCATTTCCTAAGATGTTTGATTCGTTCAGAGACTTGTTCTTAAGATTTGAAACTAATACATGTTCAGAAAAGGTCACGTTATCGAGAAAACGATGCTTGAATATCATGTCTAAAACGAGACAAATTGTACCTGAACAAATGATTCCAGGTCTTCCTCATCATTTTCGCTCTCTGAGTGCTCTACATTCTCGTTCTGTAATGAACGACAAGAAGTTCATCCTCGTTGTCACTTGCCTAGAGATGTCAGTTTCTTCATCTTGTTTCCTAGAAACATGAGTGATGATATGTCGCATTTTATCGTTCTTTTTTCCTTTTAATGCGAGTTTTAAATGAATAAAAAAATTTTTCTACTCTTGAACATTTAAATACTAGATTTCACCTTTGCGACACAGAGTGCCCCAGCTACCATCGTTCAACCGGTTTTTTCGTCAATCTTGCAGATTTCCAATCCGTCCTACGCACTGAGATTCTTTACGCCTTCAATTGTAGTAAGATGAAGCAGTTGATCTTTGACTGACTGGAAGACGGTGCCTGTCTTTAAGCTTAGGGTAAACAGAGAAGGCAATGGGAGTTCCATAGTTTCTCCTAGCTGTTTAATCAACCCCGGGGCAATGTCGTTTTCAAGTTCAATGTTTTATTTTTGATCGTATTTCTCGGATTTCGATAGTACAATAACTTGGTATGTCGGTTGAGTCGTTGTCTGTGTCTTATTCAAACTAATGGTACCGGTAATTGAGCCACTAGTGTTCTAATGATCAAGGGAAAGTCAGCATTCATCATGTTGGCTTTTTCCGTGTAACTTTTCCAAGCCCCCGTCGTCGTGTTTATGGGGCACAATTGGTTTTGTTTGAGAATCCATTCTAGAGTTCGCTCTTGGATGTGAATGAACTCCTTTGACTTCAAGTATGGTAATCGCTTCCGCAGATCGCGAGCTTCAGCAACGAACTGATTGCTATTATTCTGCACCATTCCTGACAGCGCAGTTTCGTGGGATGTCCAGGATTCTGAGAGATATCTCAATTGATGACCAGGCGACTTAGATGAAACGTGGAGTCGGTGTTCGCATGGCTGCTGGCCCTGAATCCGAAGTATCCCTTCACTGCAAGTCGAACGTAAGCAACATGGCTGCGACACGTGCCACTAGACTCGCTTAATAGTAAGTTGTGGAAATGATTGTTTTGGCTCTTTTAATTTGAGGTGGCTGAACAGGATAATATCAAGCTGGAAGTAGCCGCATTTATTGACTAAATTAAACCTGATGGGGACGAGATAGTTACACTGCAGATCAACACAGAGCGAAGGGAGACTTGTCCGCTCGCCATCATAAGTTCTTGATAACTCATATGCCAGGATACGCAATGTTCACTAAGGCACAACTCACAGTGTGCCTTTGTAGACAAAATATACATGACTTTGTCTAGTTGGTTAGTTTTGAATGACGAGTGTTTTTTTCGACAACAACTAGATTATTCACTCTCGATTTCTATGAGTCGAAGTTGATTCACATCTTACCCTTCTCAGATACCACGCGCCTGAACATCGAGCTTATAACTCGGTAGCTTAATTTTTCAGGTTGGAAACATCTTTGACCAAAGAAATGTAGGCTACGTGAGTAAAGAGAAAAATGGGCTCATCAGAAATTGGATATCATGTGCTAGCTAATAGAATAAACATTTTACTCAGATCCAGTTATGACTGTGCATACTGATATCACTTTTTGCTTCGAACAATATTCTTTCGAAAGATTCGCACCATGCACCTTCACTTTCAGAGCTATTCACCGTTGCCCATCTCTACAAGAGCTCGAAGGTCCTTCGTTCTGAAAGTGTTGAGGACAGAATTCGTAGTTCCTGATGCAAACTTAGGGGCTAACTTCTCTACCTGATAGTCTTACAAAACTCACGTAAACTTGTAAACCGGAACCAAAACCAAAAATTTCCGATTTGGTTTATTCCAAGCAAATCCCCCTTATGAAGGAGATGAGAAAATAATAAGCCATCATATTACATAGCTGGCACTACCCGTGCACATGATGAAGAGAATCCTGTGTTCGGATTGGTTGCCCGAGCGAGATTGCCTGCTCTGATCCCGAGCAAGAAAAATCTTTTCGTCACAACATAAAGTTCCTATTCCTATTTTGATACCCTGTCACTTCTGTGCGATTTCATAGCTAAGGGGATCCAGGTTGTTTCCCAACAATGCAATCGAAGAGTCTCGGAAAAGCGATAGCATCTTTTGTAATTCGTCTTTCCTGAAAACCTGTGAAAACGGGATGACAATAAAAAACAAAATTAAATGAAAGACATCATCAAATTTATGCACAGATAGACTGAAGAAGGGTTAAGGTCTTCGAAAGTTAAAACCATTAAATATGTCGAGGTTAAAGAATGAAGCGAATCGCATAAGATCCCATTTCCATCATAGCTGATGAATTTTTTTTTTATAATGAAATTATTTCTGTTGATAGATGGCGATTTTAGTTAAGCAAAATGTAAAATGTTCCCAAACTAACAATGAACTGTGGGGATAGTTGATAGTATGTTAGAGAATATCGATGTCCATTGTTCTTTGTCTTAACGCAATCTGTTTTGGCATGAACAGCTGAGAAAAAAAGATGATACCTCATACAATCTGTATTGTTCGGAGGATATAACATCAGCGAGCTGTAAACACTGCAAAATAATAATAATTCATAAGTTGCCCGCAAGACCACTGAATGTCTTCAAATAAGAAATGACAAAGAAAGTACCTGCTTGTACTGTTCTGTTGAGTACAGAACATTATGAAGAAGATAACAAGTTAGTGGAAGACAAAGCTGTCTCAACAACTCAAGTTGATGAGAGCGTTGCGAGTCTTCTTCTTCATCCTGAAAAAAAAAAAAATTATGGTGCTATTATTTTTTCCTTTATTTTTCATATTCAAGCCCTGACACCTGACACACCAGAAAGCCCAAGCTAATTAAAAGGATTATCATTCCTCTGTGGAAGCGACGCCAAATTGAAAATAACTTTCGAAAAAAATATCCAGAGCATATACCATGAACAAGTAGAGATCACAAACACAAAATGGAGTGCGTCCTCTTCTGAACTGCAGGCTACCAGAGACACTCCTAAGTTGAGCAAAGTTATGGATAAGGCTCACCAATAAGATGAAGCCGTTAAAAAAGTTTCCATTAATCCTCTCTAAATCATTTCTTTTTAATTTTGAGAGACGCATATCACAGCAAAGCTTATGTTACGTAGGGCCAGATTTTCTATTATTTATAACTTTAAATCCACACTCTTTGATAGATGGATACTACAACAAATTTTCGTGCGTTCTCGTAAAAATAGTTTCAAAAGAAAGTCTAATCACTTCTCAAAAATGTTTGATCATTTTTATGATACACTGGGTTACCATAACAACATTATGGCCTCTCAGAAACAAACTTGATCTCAATTTTTTTGGGGCTTGAAACTCAAAACGAAGTTCCTTTAGCTGCGTTTTCTATTAGATGAATATTCATCTTTAGTTAACTTGTTTAATAACATAGCGCGCGCCGCGCAAGGCCTACTTATTTCCTAGGAGTTACCATGGTAAAAAATAAACCTTATGTACCGCACGGCCGTGTTCCATCGCATGACGTGTGCAATTTCACTTGGGCTGAAAGTTCCCCTCGAGTTTAACCGAGTGTTTTTAAAGCTTTCAAGATTGTTTTTCCGTTCTAACCCGACAGAGGGAGACCTTTAGGAGCTCAAAATGAAAAGAAAATATGCTAAATAATGTTCGCTTCGAAAACAATGAGCACTCGAGAAGCTAAAGTAACACTTCTCTCATGCTCTCCAAACTTTCCGCGTGCATCCATAACTCGATATATCCACGCAAAGCATTCTTTAAGAAAATCTGTATAACGGTCAAGAAACTTAATTATTAAAAAAGTAAAGAAGCTCTAAACGGTGTGAACAAATTTGTATAAGGCTTTGCGGTAAATCATATCTTGATATGATAAAATTAGGTCTAATCTGAGTTAATTGTCACAACTAAATTGTATTAAGTGTTGAGAAATATATACAATTGAAAACTGATTTTTTTACTGACACGAAATGGGTCGAAAAGGAAATTATTAAGAAAAAGCTCGGATAGTACGTGTGTGCGTGCGCGACACATCAGAAAGTTTACGCATGCTCAGGTATCAATCTTGGCGAAGTGCTATTTCATGACGTAATGTTTAGGTAGAAAGAAAAGAGAGAATTCGAGTGAGATTTATCGCGTTCCTTTAGCTAGAATTTCCCAGGATTTGGTGGAGTGTTAAACACATTTGTGCTGTTACTATTGCCAATTGAATGAAAAAGATCAATTGTAACTCAAGAGGCAGAAAACCAAAATGATCGAAAGGACAAAATTCAGACGTTCAGTATGCAAATTGTGCAAGATTTCACCGAAGAAAGTTGGAGAAAATTAAAACAACAGCCAAATTACCGATAGTGAGTACATTCTCTGAGGAGTTTTAGCTCAAGAACAACAACGTTTATGTCAATATTAACCGCAGAAAACAACAGTCCGACACCTATTTTTTTACATTTTGGTAACGCGCACGTCATAATTAGGATGAAACTCTCTGGAGCTACCTCAAATTTCTTCATTATCCACTAGTTTTAAATGAACTGATCAACGCCGTAGTCAACAGCAATACACAAACACATTCTTACATTTCTGTGGTCCACCATCCAGCCTCCATCAGGAAATAGCAGAACGTTATAAATCTTTTCCATTGTGGTCTAAACGAACAAATTAAAAAGAAAGTTTGTTTTAAAACCACTGAGTGACAGAAGCAATACTTAACACACAACACAGTTGTCATACCTTCGTGTGAATATCTAGCGAGTTCTTCCATCTTCCAAATTCCACCTATTGTATGCAAAGCGACAATCAATCAACTATTTATTCATTTCTGTATCTCTCTTTTTTTTTGCGGAAAACGTGAGTAACGAATTAAACCCTGCTCTAACTTCACTTCAAACACATTCTACTTATATTTTCGATAAAGGCAGAGTAAGTTGAAGTGGTAATCAGTTTCGAGGGCTATCACTAAGCGTCAACGAGACACAACACAAGTTCGGATTGTTTTGGATTACAATACCTCGTACTGCTCAAGGCGTTGTTCATACGCCACCTTCTCCGTGAAGTTAGCATGTGCTCCATCATGCGGCCTTAGCTAACCAAAAAAAAAGCAAAACATACCCAAAAAAAAACCAATTTGTAAGAACCTCATGTCAATTTGAAAGCCCGCAAAGAACAAGCAAGAACAGAACATTTGACTTACTGGTATATTGTGATGAAAATGCTGAAACCAATCATTGAATGCATCAAGAGACTCCTGTAGTTCAATTGATACGATCGCAGTTAGATATAAACGAACGATGATGTAACTAACTGTGGGATCCGAATTTGCCCTACATCGGTTATTATACATACGCTGTTTTAATAGCGACTCCGGTTTATCAACTTGAAATAACAAGGGTGCGCTATACTCTTGCTCGCCTTAATCAGATGGAGAGTGAAGGGCTGTAGCTTTATGGCATAATAAGATACATGAAAAAATTACTAGTTGTGATTGGTTAAGATAAATGCAGTTTTCAGGTAGTTCAATGCAGAAGAGGGTTAATTCAGTGCAAAGAAGTAACAAACCAGACTGAACAATTCCTTGAACATTTTAGCCGGACTTTGAACTTTTTTGCGCCTTTAAGAAGTGAAAATGTCATTGTATACTATTGTTTTGATCGTACGCGATTGTTTTGACCGAACGCACAATGTAACTTGCAGGGTTTGAATAAATTATTTTTTGCACTTGATACACGCGCTTTGCTTCTAATAATTATGATGAGCTATCTCGTATTTTTCCATTTATATTATTAATACGTAGTCACATTATTTTTCTCGTGCAATTTGGAATAAATAAGCACTTGTGAATTTTTTCAAAGACCACAAATTGCACTCACCCTACGGGCCAGTGCAATTTTGCTAGTCTTTGAAAAAATTTACTCGAGCTTATTTGTTCCAAACTGCACTCGAAATCGTGTGATCACTTAAACTAATAAGGATGCTCACCAAGAAAGCTTTAATGCACAAATATTCTCGTATGGCGTTGTCGTCGGCAGCAGGCAAGGGACTGGTTCCACCCTGTTGAAAGTAGAGATACAAACAAGTTATCAACAGGTCCTTGAGAAGAAAAAAAGGTGTCTTGGCACATATCAAATGGGAGATGGAGGGACTTTCTTGTTACCAACGCTAGACATCAAACAGAAAGTTAACAATCTTTGGGTGTAAGTCACAAGGTGTAAGTACGAAAGCAGTTCCAGAGAATTACAAAAGGATACATTCGCCATTGTTTCATTTTAACAAATGATTGTTAGAAGAATGGGGTTGTACGGATGAAATATGGACCGGTCCTATATTCATGTGTGTATGTGTATATATATATATATATATATATATATATCCTATATACGTGTGTGTATATATATACATATATATATAAATATTATGAGAGGAAAAAAGGGACGTAACTACATTTCCCGACAAGCCTGTTTCGTGAATCGCTTCACTCTTCAGGGGTTTAATTAAATTAATTAATTAAACCCCTGAAGAGTGAAGCGATTCACGAAACAGGCTTGTCGGGAAATGTAGTTACGTCCCTTTTTTCCTCTCATAATATTTATCCTGCTCTGCTTCAACGTATTGAGCACTGTTCCACGCGAAAATCGACTTGCAGACTTCCTATATATATATATATATATATATATATATATATATATATATATATATATATATATATATATATATATATATATATATTTACACATACATACACGAGTTATAAGTCAAATATCGGCAATGAAACCAGTGAAGTAGGCTTCAAACTGCTGAAATCTTCATTTATTTGGCTGCAGTATAATTATTTTTGTTAAACTGATTTTGTCAAATGGATGGCAGCCATTCCATATTCACACATTTTTCACATGGAGGAATGGAATTCTTCTTGGAGTAAAGCATAATGCCATTGTTGATTTGTCACTCTTGATGATTGCTTATCACAAAAGGATGCACAAGTTTGACCAAACGGATAATGTCATTCTTTGGTTTGTATAGCTTGAAAAGTTATAGGCTGTTTTTATGAAGTATTTAGCAAAAGTTAAATTGACTTGGAACTTTCCATTGTAGTGCAATGTTGAATAGAACAGGTAACAGGCTAAGGAAAGAGACTTGACATTTTTATGCTTTGTTCCTGAAACGCTGTTCTTTTTTGTAGATAGTAAGAATGTGCTTAGTATTGTATGATGCGTCCTCTTTAATTCTTTAACTTGTGTATACTTAGCTCTGCTACCACAGCATTGAGTACTTTATGCTAAGGTAGACTCTACCCCCACATTCATTTATATATACATACATACATACATACACCCATACATACATATATACACACACAAGTATATAAGAAATAACTCCCATAGTCCTATTAGTGGTTCTTAGGAGTGTACAGCCTGTTTTCGTACTCGTTAACGTTTTTGATAAACAAATTACCGCGGCTAAAGCACACGTTTTCAAAGGAGAGAAGTCGTTATCAGCGCAAACGGAAATTGCTTTTACCGAGCTGTTTCTCTTTGTAGGAATGAAACAAGCGATGAGTAGCACGACGATATTAGTAGGTCGAGTTCCAGTTTGTTTCAGAAAAATGCAAAGGTTTTTGAGCTGCCACTTCTCGCTATTTTCAAGTACAAACACAGTCACGGTTTCTTCAACACCAAAACTTTCTACAGGGATTTCCTCAGCTGATCTAACTGACTAATCATGGTAGTTAAGTGCAACTGCACAATTCCTTCCAATGCTACGCTTAGTAGCCAACGCATCTCACGGAATCACCTTTACGCATCTTGTTATTAAACTTTTCTCCTGGAAATGTTTAAATAAGAGCAAGAACAGTTAGTAAGAGACTTCTGAGATGGTACCTTTACACTTACTCTCGATTGCCATTCTTTATGAATCACATGGATGGAGTCCACCGGAATCTTTTGGAAAACTTCGCGAGCTGCGGCGTGCTTTCTCGTTGCTTAAATAATCAATAAAATAAATGTGAACACAACACTTCCACTAATTATTCCCCTAATCTGCCATTTTATCATATGACGTCAACGGAATGTGTAAAATATGCCACGGTATTACACTCTATAAGAAGGCAAAATCTACAGACGGAAAGCAGAACAACAAATAAGGCGCGGTGAACAATCATTTTCCTTTTGTTTTCCTTGTTTTAGACTAATTCACAAAGAACACAGGTTTCACTTGCGTTGTTTCCGTCGTTCGCGCACGCCTTAAGCGGTCGACAAGATGTTGAAATAAGGCCGTAGAAAGAAAACTGGCAAACTAAAGGCTACAATACTAGAAACTGACATATTATTGAAACAATAAATCCTGTCATCGATGGTTTAACATCTAATACGAGCGGATTTTTACTCAATAATTGTATTCCAAAATATTCGCGCGATTAAATTTCGGTAGCTTGGTGCATAAAAAATCCTTCCAGCATTAACTATATTAGAAGTATATTTAAGGGGATTAGAATATAATCACATGCTTACCAATAAAGCATCGCATGATCGCATTACTCTGTTTCAGAGCTTCATTTCGCTGGGAAGGCTCAAACACCAACCATTCAATGGCTTCTATCTTTTTTCGGTCCTCCTACAAAACAAAACAGACAAAGGTCTCGTACTTGATCTCTTCTATATAGTTTGGTTGAATCAAGAGCCTCCTGTTGCCCAATAATACGACTTCTCTTTAGAAAATGTTCTTGCCGTCTTTCGTTGTGTGAAAAATTTATAAGCGACTGTTGAAAATAATATAGGGATTATCATGGTGAAACGTAGTGCTTAGCAAACGATATTCGTTTTGACAAGATTTTTCATTCTTTGCTTCAGGAGGTTCACATGGGAAATAAAAGGCAGGAATTGACAGCATGTGCCTACTGTTGTATAGTTGTAGAGTATTGCAGTAAAAACGCAATGTGGTGTAAAATGCAGAGGGGTTATAAACAGCTCTTGTCGATGCCAAACTTGTGAATAAATGAGGACTTGGTTGGAGCAGAGTTTGTACATTGGTCAAGCCGGGGACTGGGCAGGAAATTAATAAGATAGGTATTAAATGTGCATCAAATTTATGTCACTACAAAACTTCGCCACTGTGGGCTTTGCTATAGATTTTTACTCCTCACGAGTCCTGACGGTGCCAAATTTTTTTTTTTTAATTATTTTTTCTTTTCTTTTTCCATTTTTGGTTTTGTTGTATTTTGTTGTTGTTTTTTTTAAATATATATTTCAGTTTCAATTTTTCTTCAACAGATATGTTCAGAGTAAACTGATGCACATGTGCGAACGTTTGACGACATAGGTCTTATGTTCAAATCAATAACAATGTCGAAATTCAGAGGTGAAGCAAAATCAACGATGAATCCGGAGAAACCTGACCAGATTCGTTCAACGATGGCCAGTGTCAGAACTGAACCAGAACGTGTCACAAGAGATGTTAGGAGTGTCTCACAATGGTTGGCGCTTTGAAAACCGCTTAGGGCTTGAGGGAAGGTTTACGGACTTCTACGACACCAGAGTTGTTTGCGGCCTTCCGAGAAGATAAGCACAGAAGGCTAAAAAACATTCGGTGAGCAATGACTTACTGTAGCAGTAGCAGCCTCCAGAGCGGACGACATGCCTCTGTCGATCGCAAAGTCTTCCTGAAAACGAATGTTAATCTACTTTTGTCAAACGGTAACAGTGAAAATAGTGGAAAACTAACTCCGTTTTCTTATTATCCTGTTGTTTTTGTCGTCATTACTTCCAGGTTCACTGTTGGTTGGTTCAGTTAGTTGTCAGTATTAGTAAAGAGTAATTATTGAATGTAGTGTAATTCCTTACCTTTCCTCGAATGCACTCAACTACCGTTTTGGTTATTAACGGGACATCCAAGCCTAGAAAATAAAAAATAATACGACGCAGAAAATGAAACAAAGATCAGAAATTGAGAATTCCGAGTCTCAGACCTACCAATTTAGGTCGCAGTCGAAGGCTCTACCAGTAAGAAATAAAGAACTCGATGACGATCTACGTTTAACATCAGGTTCATATACGATAGCGTCCTGCATGTAGCTGTCATAAACAATTTCAAACACACATCGAGTGCAACATTTTAAAACTTTAGGTTTGAATTGCGAAATTAAGGTTTTTGATGAAAGAGAGATCATCTCAGTGTATTTATGCTTTTAAACTGGTAGTTAAGATAACGCCTGATCATCCTAAGATGCCGGTGCAGCTGAGCTATCAACTCGAATAGCTTCCCATGGCTCCACAGCTGGTTAGAGCGCTGTATGGATTACAGCTCTACCCAAGACGTCGTTATTTGACAGAGTACAACGGACAGGTTCTATCTGCTTGCTGTGTCAAAATGAAGTTAACAACTGCGCCTCTCTTTCATGGTGTAAATGTCTGACACCCGTGGTACATGTAAACGCTTTACCCCTTATTGTCATAATTACAAAATATGCATGTACAGATGATATAAACACACCCACCAGCACTGCTTGCTAACTCCAAACATTTCTGTCTTTCTTTCATGTCAACTATATCTGCAAGGTAGAATTTAAGTTCTGAGTAATTTTACTGCCCTAAAACTTTACTTTTCAACTGCTCATTGAATGGACGTAAAATTTACAAAATATAAGTTACCTTCTAAAAAGTATGCATAGGTTTCTATTTGAATGTCTGCTGGTAGAGTAGCAACGTAGGTCGCTACCAGGTCAATTTGTTTCTCCTCAATTAGTGTCTACAACGAAGAAAGATTATAAAAATTTGAGCGTAATATAAAAGACAGTAACTCTGTAAAACACAACATAGTTGGTTTTTGTAATAAAATATGTGTTGGTTGTTCATCGTGGTGTAAGATAGGAGATGAACTTTGTTCGTTTGTCTCACGATAGAGTCACTTTTGATGTTGATCGCGACGTTTCGACTACAATAATGCCAGTCTTCATCAAGCGGTGAAGAGTAACAGCCAACAAAGTAATAAGGGTAACAGCCAACAAAGAACTCGCGCAGGAATTTAAATCTACTACCGTTCTCCCTTACAAGACGCCCTGGAACCATTAAAACAAGACGGTGTCGTTTACAAGATCTCATGTGAATGCGGCAAAGTGTATATCGGTGAAACTGGGAGATCACTGCAAGAAAACTGTACCTTTTTTTTTACACCACTGTTCAAAATATAGCTATGTAAGCATGAAGTATCAATATTTAATGAAGCCTCCATTGCTTGAACTCAAAAATGTATGTGTTAGGCCAACTTCACTTCATTTAACACTACCTTCAAAAGGGAAGTACACACCTGAACATAAGCTTTCAGGATGGACACACATTTATCCAAATCAGTCTGTCAGGACACAAGAGAAAAGAGAAACGTAAATAAGTTTCTGAGATACCTCACCTATAAACTTGGAGAAAAGTAGAAAAGCCACTTATAATCCAGTTCTAAAGAAAGGCTATATGCACGTTGAAAGTAGTCCTGGAAGGCTCATTCTCTCGATAAACAAATTAACTCTTGAGTTATTCATAATTATGCGCAACAGGTGATCTGTTAGCAAGCATTGAGTCAAATGTCCATTGTTAATAAAAAATATTCCAAAAAAGTTGCATTTCTGTTCCGTAGAATGCTTAACATCAAAAAATGTCGAGATTGGATAAGCATACACACTACAATACAAAGAAATTGCCTTCATACCTACTTGAGACTACAATCTTCAAATCTACATGGCAAAACACACGACCATAACATATCTAACATTACACGAGCATATACATGTAAAGAATTATTGTGCGCAGTACTAACCTCAGATTCGATTCCAGCTGATCGCAAAAACAAAACAAGATGGGCCTAGAATACAAACATATTTACATGATTCAATTCAATTCACTCCTGTTAATTTAAATCCATTTTCACAGAAGAATAATCCACTTTAAAAACGACTCAGTGTGCTCAATTCTCACCATAAACCGTAGTATTTGGGCTTTAGGTTTCTCCTCCTTTTCGAGCCAGCTGTGCATTTTTTCAATCAAACCTTAATCATAGGAGAGGAGCATGAAATGGAATATCATTCTTCCGGTGATTTGAAATCAAACATTCCAAATGAAAAAAGGGGGTAAGTTTCTAAAGAAACTGTGGTACTACGTCAGTGGGAGAGTATAACAGGGTAATTAAATTAACGCATTAAAATTTAATGCTGCATAGGTGGAGGAGTGTAACATGATAATTTGTTTTTCACCACTGAGTTGATGTAAATTGGCAGCCGTAAAGAGTTTCTAAGCTGACGTTTCTAGCGTTAGCCTTTTCTCCGAGCTAACAGCTAACGCTTGAAACGTGAGCTTAGAAACTCTTTAAGGTGGCCAATTTTCATTATCAACTCAGTTGATACTCCAAATGAAATATTTTTTAAAGCACAGATCCTATCATAAGTAGGGTAGAACCATGTTAGCACTCCTAACATGACTCTTATCGTATCCATATACAATCCACTAGTATGAGGAATTTGGCTTTCCACGAGTATTCCTCATCAAAATACCAAACGTTGAACGTTTCCACACATGCATCGTTCTTACCAGTTGTGTCATTTAGTATGATATGCTTCTGTACGACATGATGGAACTCCTCTGCTTGATGTTTGATGGACTGACATGAAAATAAGTTCATAAATCAACTGCCGTTTCAATTTGCATAACAGATTATAGGGAGGCTTAAACTGTAGAACAAAATTTAAACAGTTAAAACCCAAAAATCACAAACAAACCTCTTTTGGGCAAGCATAGAGTTCATCAAATATTTTCTCTGGATTCAGGCTAGAAAAAGATCAGGTAGACTGTGAGATAGAAACTTATTCAGCCTCTGCATGGTGGAGGGTACAATAGGCATTAATTCAGTGTTTCCCCTTAACTTTCTTCAGTCTCAATCACAACCAATTTGTGCAACTTTACTCTTTTACCGCTTAAACAATATGCTGTATCATACTCAAGCACCAAACATGGTTTTCTACAACTTAAGCCAGTTAACTCTCAAGGTCAGAGCTAATTGTTACGCCTCTGCAAAGTTTTAGCTTGCCAAAACAGGTTGGAGGAAATTTCCTTAGAATTTTCGCAGCGGACTAAAATTTGCCATCTGTCATGGTCAAAAAGTACCTTGAGCTAGACCAAACTTGACTAGAAATGTAGCTCTTTTGTTAATACTTGCTTTGGTGTCTAGTCCCCTCTGCGATACTTGATGAACAGGTAAAAGTTTTGAAGGTTACCGAAAGTTTGCCCAGCAGAATGTACGTGAATCAATAATTTAATGACGCAGTGGTAGATTCAAGTGTTATTTACTAGTCTGAATCCCTTGAGTGAATGATTGAGAGAAAACTAGTCATCTGTGTTGAGTATGGCCTGAGCCTACGCAGTTTTGACAAAATGTACCTTGCAGTTTATAATCAAAGTAATAAGCTGTTATCAGCAGCTCAAAAGCAAAAATTGCACTTACACATGATCCCAGAAAATGGAAGGCAAGCTTTCCAGATCTCTTTCAGGCCTGGGATGAAGGCGAATTTCCTACACAAAATAGAGACATGTCAAAAGTTTGCACCAATTCTTGGTAAAGTTGGGGAAACAGTTTAGCCACGTTGGTAAATCAACTAGGTAACATATACCAGAATTCAGATTTAAAAATATGCGAAATTAACTATTCTTTCCTTTAAAAGATATCTTTTAACTCTGACTAACCCATTTCTTGCTGACTTGCAAACAGCCTGTAATGAGCTAAAACAAGTCAATATTTACCTGTTCCACCCTAACATCTACCATAACTCGGTAAAATGCCCAAAGATAGTCTTCCCATGAC
This sequence comes from Pocillopora verrucosa, assembly GCF_036669915.1. Lineage (NCBI taxonomy): Eukaryota > Metazoa > Cnidaria > Anthozoa > Scleractinia > Pocilloporidae > Pocillopora > Pocillopora verrucosa. Next base: position 12,400,558 of record NC_089312.1, read on the forward strand.
TTGCAAACTTGTAGAAGCTGTGAATCAAATAAAATATTATTGAGTTTTTGCCTGTTTATCTACCACCAGAAGGGAAAGTTATATCGTGCCAAAGAATCTCTGCTTGTGAATGACGAAAATCTAGCAGCAGCTAGAAAAATTGCATCGAGAAAGACATGTGCATGTGAATGGTAACTCCTGAGAATAGGTATTACTAGACTTCTCCACTCTGACAAGTTCAGGAAAGCAGACAAGGAAGATAGTTCCTGTCCTGTTGCCTTACTCACAATTGGATTTATTATTTTTGAAAATACTTCACCAATGGGGCTTTTTAGGTTAAAAAAAAAAATTATGACATTTTTTAACTGTCAAAGGACTCTCAATATTTACCAAAATCAAAAGTTTGTAAAGATATCAATGTCAAACAAACTTCCTTATCATTCACTCTAATGCATTCACTGTGAAATAAATGCACTAGGAAACATATCATTTTTGTGTACACCACAATGGTAAAACGTACTGCATCCTGGCTGGGTGGAAATCTTTCTTTAAACTAATTATTTACTTATCACTAATTCATTTATTCAACTCAGGTGAGGTTTCCCAATTCAAAATTTATTCTTCTTTTTGGTAAAGATATATATGGATTTGAAACAAAGAAAGACATAATTCCATAAAACATAAATTGGACCACAACAGTTATTTACTGGCTTTCGCACGAACGTACAAGTGTAAAGGTCAGGAATGTACTGAACAACTACTAAGTTTGGTTACATCAGCTAATGTATTCTCTATAATTATCCAATAGAGCTACCTGGCTGAGATTTCCACTGAGTGCTGCATAAATAGCTCTCTCATATACACTGAATTTGTTCTGATGGATTAAAAACAACATGGTGAGCATGCATTGTTTTAACTGATGATGCAATAGAATTTTTTAGGACAAGTTATGATGGAGGATAGCTACCTAATACTGTGGTTAGTGTCAATCCTTTTAGAGGCCATTAGACAGAACTGAAGTATCTTATTTTGGGAAACACGAAATTGCACAATCCCATTCCTAATAACAACACTCCTTGACACACAGAATGTTAATCATACTTCTAATTACATACATTGCAATATATATAAACATTAAAAGACTCTAGAGTGTTTCTTTCCATGTCTGAACCTATATTGAACTCAAAGAAGCCACACAACACTGTACAAGGTTTTAATTTTTAATGGACAAAGCTGTCCACAACTGAGGATGGGAAGGTTTATATAACATGTGATTCATCAGCCTTTTCTTTTGATATAGTCTTATCTTGATCAGGACTAAAATGTACACTTACTTCCTCAGACATCTTCCAGCATGCTGCTTTCCATACATCTCTGTACGGGTTTCCCTCAACGGCTGATAAAGTTTCATCACTTGAGACTGTAGAGAGTGAAAAATGTTTGGGTCCCATACATTTATACTTTATTAACATTGATGCTGGTAAGAAAATCTTCATTTGTGTAATATAGCTGTGGTATAAACAAAACCATATGCATGGGGCCAAGTAAATTTAAGGATTATATCACTTGTGTTTTCACAAGTTGCAAGTGATTATTTGTTTATGGGGCAAAATTTTCTCTTATGAGGGAAGTCAAACATGCTTGCTATTATGCACTTTTGTAGGAAGCCATTTCAATGTTCAGCTAGCATCAAGGAACTATAAATGTGTGAATCAGCAGAATAAAATTTCATTTTTGCACAACTAAAGCAATGCAATGAAACCAGCCCTACCGAAAAAAGCATGCATCATCAATGAAATCATAACACATAATGATTTCATTGATATGGAAAACTTAGGCCTTTTTTAAAGTTTCTAAATTTTGGTATTTGCCTGCAGCAATAACCTAAATTAAGGAAAAAATGCCCTCTATCTCAGCCAATCAGCATTAAATAATTGTTGCCCTCCATGTTATGACAATAGTAATCATGAATCAATCACTCCTAAATGCTACCTTATGGTAAAATAAAAAACAAACAAAACAAAAACAAACAACAAAAAAGTAAAACATAACAAAACAAAACAGAAAAACATTCAAAGGTTTGTTATTCTCCTGTGGCAAAGTCAATCAAATCTTGGGTTTTTACAATACCCCTGGGCCAATGTTTATGGCAGGTTGCATACAGCTATTGCCCTCAAATAGGAATTTTCCTAGCCAGGACAGCACTGTACATGTTGCAAACACAGAGGCAAGAGCTAATAGTTTCCTCTGGTTAGTATTGTAAAAAGCATACAGACACATTAGGTTTTGTAAGTGTTTTGCAATGCTGCCATCAAACAAGCCACAGCCCATTGCTAACAAGTTACATTTGGCACTTATTTTGCTACTCTATGTGTTACATTATTGTATATTTCTATGAAAGTCAGCTAAGCCTGATATGATATGATATTGTGCAAAAGTAATGTAAATGCCTGTGACCCCATTTTGACAAATTTCCTAGCATTTCTTCAAACTTTTGCATCAAACAAAGTTTTCACACAAATGTGAATTCTCAAGGCAGTTATTATTTGGATCTTGTTTGTACTTTCCCTAAATAATTCACTTGGGACATTACTGAGCACAGAGATTTAGAAAGCCGGTAAGAACTGACTTTATGGAACACTGAAATGGATATACCACAAATTTAACCACAATTTATTCTCTGACCTATAACAGCTTAACACCACACACATAAACTTTTACCTCCATCCATGTTATTATCTTGCCATAGTTTCCACCCTTGAAGAGTTGCGGCCTCCAAGATTGACCACACTTCTCGCACAGGCATTGAGCCTGAAAGAAAGAAAATTAACAAATTAAGGTACTTCCAAGGGGACAATGTAATTAAATACAAATTGTGTCCTCACCTCTTCCAGTTTGCCAGCCCTAATTAAAGCAAAAAGATGCTGTAACAACCTGGCTTCATCTTCCTGTGATGAAACAAGAACAAAGACTTGTTAAACCGAGGGTGGATCAAACATTTGAAGTTGATGAGGTGATCTACAGATGCAACACATTGCACAGTTAATGATGTTTAAGATGTAAGCAAAATCAGATGGCTGTTGTTATGACAAGAGACATTGAATGGGTCCAACAAGTGTCAATCAGATTTGCTGTCTTTGAAAGTCAAATTCAACTTCAAATGGTTGTTAAAAGCCTTATCTAAAAAAAATTATTCAGATCATACCTGATCTAAATCAGCTAAAGGTCGGTTCTGCCTGAATGGGGCATCTGGATCCTGTTATGTGACAGACAGATTCTTACAAAATGATTTTAGGTGATGAACTACAACAGCACACTAGTCTAATAGTTAGTGGGCTGGACACCAAGTTGGTTAACTGTTGTTTTATTCTTGGGCAAAACACTACTTTCACATGCATCCCATGCATCCAGTAGTAATACTCCTAGTTACTTCCATGTGACAGAAACGAAACTTTCATTTATTTCTAATGTCCTTTGCATCATCAGCCCAAATTAAACTTAAAACAACAAAAAGAGAAAGAAACATCTTCACTAACATTCTATAGCTAAACCCAATAAGAAACCAGGATATTACCATCTCTGTGACAAGAGGTCTTCTCATTCCCATATTTGTCCTCCTTGTTGCAGGGTGTGTAGGGTTGTTTTCCCTAAATGAACAAAAAGGATAAACATTTTGAAAACTACAGTGTATATGCGGATGCATAGTCTATAACATTAAATAACAACCCCAGCTGATGAAAGAAATAACCCTCAAAACAATTTTTTTGTGTACAATTTTCTGTAGCTGCACTTGCACTTCTTTAATAGTGAGCAGTTTCCTTTATGGGTAAACAGAATCCACAAGAGTCAGCTTGAGTTCAAACATGTGGTTTTGAAGCTCAATCCTATTAAAGCCTGAATTTTTTCAGGTTTTTTTCTGCAATGGCTTTCATTGCAGATTACTTGAAGGAAGATTACCTTATAGGCTTATCATCAGCAAGTAATTAATTAATTTAATCGTGAGGGTGTATTTTGCTTTGATTTCTGATCTAGATATCTAGAGCTTTGACATCAAATTTTGTGTACGTTATCCAGGACAAATAATGCTTCATCTTTCCTTTTTTTTTTTTTGGTAATTTTCTTCTATATTAGCATGCTTTTTCTCATCACAAATAAGCTTAAAGGAAGTTTTTGCCCTGAATTGAATAGAAACAAAAAAAAAACAAACCCCAAAAAAACACAAAAAGTGTATAACTCATCAAACTAAAGCAAACAAAGTAAACAAGCAATAGAGGGGTAAGTTTCTAAAGAAACTGTGGTGCTGCTGCATCGGTGGGAGAGTATAGCAGGTAATTTATTGTTAACAACTGAGATGAAAACATAAATTAGCCACCGTAAAGGGTAAAAAAGCTGATGTTTCGAGCGTTAGCCCTTTGTTAGAGTGATAGAAATGTCAGCTTTTTTACCCTTTACAGTAGCTAATTTATGTTTTCAACTCAGTTTTTAACACCAAATTACCTAAAGTAAACAAGCAACTTACTGAATCAGTAAAAACTCAACTGAACTGATATAAATAAACACAAGATGAATTTTTACTATAAAGTTACCAGATTGGTACCATTAAGATGAAACAACCCAAGTGTGAATTGAACCCCTCTTCTTCTGAAGATGAAAGACTGTGCTGAGTTATTGCTGAGTTTACACGATTTTAGAATGTAATTTTTTCATGCTTTTCCATATAAACCAAGGTCAAAATAACAACAACATTTATGTTGACTCAGTTGTCTTTCAGCACTGTCTCAGAATTTCTCTCCAATTTCTTTTGTTTCAGGGTTTCTGTTTAAAAAGTAGTTGAATTTTTCACACACCACTTGGAAAAGTGATGTTTACCAAAAACTACACTATACACCATGTCATTTCTCTCCCTGTCAATTGTTTAGCGTGTAATTTTGCTGTGCACATCCGTTCACCTGAGAACACATTTTCCCACAAAGGGTCAGTTAGTAAGAGTTTGTGATTCCTGAAAAGTGAAAACTCTAAAATATTAACTTACCAGCAAACTGACTCTGAAAAGTACTCTACTTTGTCACTTTCTAAAAAAATCTTCAGCCAATCCTCTGCATTCTTTTCTAGCCAGTCAACTACAATCTAATAGAGAGGACAAAAACATTGTGTGTGTCATGTGGGCTTCTAATCAATTTACAACATGACTGAAATTGCCCAGAGGTTATGAAATAATCATGTGCCAAAGCTTTGACTTTCAAACACCCTGGAGAACTTTGAGATAAATTAGTTAAGTACACAATATGAAAAGCATGTCAAATATTTCTAAGAAGTGTGAATCTTGGCTAGATAATAAACTCAACAATGCATTTCTCACAAATACTAGTAATGGTATTTCTCAATAGCTGGCATAGATAATAGCTTGAAATGGGATCGAGTCTGACTCTTGTTTGCATCACAACCTCTGTTTGAGTGGGGAATATGCTTTTTTGTCCCTTTGGCAATTGTACTTGTTCCTCATTCAAGCATAGGCACAATGATGGTGCTTTTGAGATATATAATCTTTCATGAAGAGAAGTAAACTCCTCAGAATTAATTCATTTCCTTCAGATAAGAAGTCACTCATCATGAAGAATGAGATGTCAGAAAATTCTAGAATGGATTTTTTGAGTGCATTATGCTATTTCCCAATGAAGCGGACAGTATAATTATATAGCTATAGAGCAACATAACTGAACACACTGTCATTTTGGGATGACCATATTATGCAAAGAGGATGGCAAGGCAAAATTTCTATACTGAGAGTGACATATCAGAAATGAAAATTTGTGGTTCTATTAATGGCATTAGTGGGGATAATGGCAATCTTTATCTTTCAATACATACCTGTTTTTGCCTAGTTGAGGCCTCTTTCATACAAATTATTTATAATCTTTTTTTCATTCCAGTTTCTGCCCTAAAAAAAAACCAACACAAACCATACAAAATTAATACTAGAGTCTAGCAAGTGGCTAGAGCACCAAAGAAGTGTAGGGAGAAACATGAGATTATGTTTCGGACATAAGTACAAATTGGCAGATGGCATGCCAGCTTTGGCTCAGCTCTATGTTTTGTACTCTGATAAAGCACGCTCTTTCAACCAATGGCAGCGTGTGTTATACTCAAACTTTTATGATACAATTAGGGCAAATTATGTGCACATATATATAATAACTATACTGCACAAAATGACATGTTGAGCATTGATTGTACAGTACTTACCACAAAATTTGTCAACATAGCTCCATCATCACATATTCCATATTGCAGTCTGTCACTACACATTTAATAAAACAGAATAGATTCAAATTGCATCAGCATGGCACATAATTCAACTAGCACATATTCCCCTATTTGTTACGACCAAACTAGAATATTAATTAAGGAGTTGGAAGTTGGAACTTAACCAGGCACATAGACAACAGCCAAGAACCACAAGTAAACTCAAACCACCTGTTATGTTCAGTACTGATTGACACACAAATCAACATCAGAAATAATATTTATGGCCAAACTTGAATCCCTTGTAGGAAACATAAAGTAGATCATCACTTATCAAACAATTTCTCCAAGTTGTTTTTGTTTTATAATTTGCTAACAACAGGACAGGCTACAACTCTTATTCACCTTTACCACAACTAACCATCCTGACAAAGATGCTACTCTTTCACTCTTTAGTTTCTAGACAAAATTTCCTATTTTGATCAATGTAGGGGGGTTTGAAATTGATAGAACTATTCTTATAACTCTGTTGTTGTTTGAATAAAGGAGCAGCAGCATGGCTCTGGTATTAAAACATTGCTGCAAGGGTTTCTGAATAATGCTCTCAGAATAAAAAAAACAGGCAACAGTTTAAAATATAACCAGCACCCACCTGTATAAGGAGCCAACAAGCCTCCAAGTGTAACTCTCTTGAGAAATGAGATGCAATATGTCAACTTGTTTAGAAAATCTACCAAAAAACATTTAAAAGATTTCTCTACTACTTAATACATCGTACTAAGTTTAGGTACTATGTTTAAATCTTATTTTTAGAGATTCATCAAGTTACTTTACTTATTTTAGGTGTGGTGTGGAAGCCTGAGAAAATCAATTTTATGGCACTCTTACTACACAAAAGTTTTAAGCTCAGATTATGATAGTCTGAGTTCCAGAGAACATTGCCACACTGTTTTAGCCACAAGTGGGGTCAGTGACTTGTTATTAGGGGCCGTTAAGGGCTTTTGGAACTTTCAGCAATACATCCAGAAATACTCAAACAAATTACTAAGAATTTGGAGGGGTAATGTAACTGGTTGTTACTTAATGTGGGATAATTTCAGTTGGTTGGTTCACTATCACCATGGCAAAAGTTGCTAAGAAAACCAAGGAGAAAGTGATTTTGTGAAATATAGTCAAAAATGCTTAAAAGAATAAATAGCAGATGTTGTTCTCTTGCAAAAATACCTTAAAATTGGTCCTTCTTATAAACAAAGGCAAAACAAATTCAGTTGAAATACCTTTGAGAGTTCCTCAGCTCTGATAAGAGCACCCGTTTGCAAGAAGTTGGTGGTCAATTGGGGAGTTGATGGGCTCCAATAAGAACTTCTGATCACAAAATGTTAGATGGTCAGTTGAGAGTCAATAAGCTCTGATAAGAACCTCTGATCACAAGAAGTTAGATGGTCAGTTGGGGAGTCAATAAGCTCTGATAAGAGCTTCCTATTGAAAGAGACTGTTTGGTCAACTGAGGAGTCAATGAGCTCTCACGAGAACTCCTGATCTCAAGATACTTGTTTGGTTGAGTGGGGAGTCCATGAGCTTTGATAAGGGCCTTTGATGTTTTGTGTGTCAATTGGGGAGTAAATAAGCTCAGATGAGAGCTCCCAATGGCACAAAGTTTGTAAACTTAAGGCATGTAAGTTCAAGTGCAAAACAAAGGCAAAAAGTAGGTGGGTCAGTTGGGGAGTCAATGAACTCTGATCAGAGCTACTGATTGCACAAAGTTTGTTGGTCAATCAGGAATCAAGGAGCCCTGAGAAGACCTTCTAATCACAGGGAGGTTAATTAGGGAGTCAATGAGCTCTGATAAGGGCTCACATTGGCAAAGTTGGTTGGTCAATTGGTGAGTCAATGACCTCTGACAAGAGCTGGCTATGGAACACAGTTGTTGATCAGTTGGAGAGTCAATGACCTCTGATGAGAACTCCTAATGGCACAAAGTTAATAAATCTGGGGCGTGGAAGTTTCTAAATTGAGAGTCACTAAGCTCAGATGAGAGTCCCCAACAGCACATAAAAAAAAGTAAAGTAAAGCCTTTAGACAGGCCCAAGTGACCCATGGGTCTGACGCTTAAGTCCCGTTTCTTAGCATGAAGCAGCTAGGAGTATTGCTACTCTCCCCTGGATGGGATGGTAGTCCATACCAGGGTTACCCCCATCATATTGCTAGTACCCATTTGTACACCTGGGTGAAGAGAAGCACTGTGAGAGTCAATGGGCTCTGACAAAAGCTCCCAATTGCAAGAAGTTTATTAGTAGACAAAGGAATCAAAACAGCTCTCATGAGAGCTGCCAAATGCAAGAAGTTTGTTGGAAAATTGGGGAGTCAATGAGCTCTAAGAAGAGCTTTTGAGTGAAAAAAGTTTGTGGGTCAATTGAGTCAATGAACTCTAATCAGAGCTATTGATTGCACAAAGTTTGTTGGTTGATTAGGGAATTAAGGAGCCCTAATAAGACCTTCTAATCACAGGGAATTTGTTTGTTAATTAGGTAGTCAATGAGCTCTGATGAGGGCTCCCAAGGGCACAAAGTTGGTTGGTTGGTTGGTGAGTCAAGACCTCTGATAAGAGCTGGCTATGGAATATAGCTGTTGGTCAGTTGGGAGTCAATGACCTCTTATAAGAGCTCCTGATGGCACAAAGTAAATAAATCTGGGGCATGTAAGTTTCTAAATTGAGAGTCACTGAGCTCTGATGAGAGCTCCCAACAGCACATAGTTGTTAGTCAATTGAAGAGTCAAGAAGTTTATTGGCAGACAAGGGAGTTAAAAGAGATCTCATGAGAGCTGCCCACATGCAAGAAGTATGTTGGTAAATTGGGGAGTCAATGAGCTTTAACAAGAGCTTTTTAGTGAAAAAAAAGTCAGAGGGTCAATTGAGGAGCCCATGATCTCTGATGAGAGCTCCTGATCACAAGAAGTTTTGGTTGATTAGGGAGTCAATGCTCTGATGAGAGCTCCCGATGGCACAATGTTTGTTGGTCAATCAGGATGCAATGAGCTCAGATAAGAACTCCTGATGGTAGAAATTAAAGTTTGTTGCTCAATCAGGGAGTCAATGAGCCTTCGTAAGAGCTCCTGATCACAACATATTCATTGGTGGATCAGAGTTATTGAGCTCGGGTAAGAGCTCTTGAGTGCAAGAAATTTGTTGCTTGATCAGGGATTCAATGAACTCTTAAACTAGTTTGAACTGGCTGAAAATGAGATGCACCATGCAACAGATCAGATAAAACCATAGAGCTACAGCATGTATTTTGTGTGTGTTTTTTTCGTATTTCTTTCTACCTTTCTTTCTTTTGAAACTTTTTGCTCTACCTTGACAAACATATCAACGATACCAGGTAACAATCAGGATTACTGGAGTACCAACAATTACTTTAGGTCAGTCTGGAACTTCTCACATCCAGCACATTAGTGGGTTACATGCATACAACAAATTAATCCTTGTTGGAGGTTGAGTGTATTAAAAATAATCCACAAACTTCCATTTCACCTTGGACTGCTGTCTTGGTTGATCAGGGAGTCTGTATGACCCCTTGTAAGAGCTCCTGAATGCAAGATATTTTCCGGTGGATCCAGGAGTCATTGAGTTCTGATAAGAGCTCCCAATTGCAAGAAATTTGTTGGTTGATCAGGGATTCAATGAGCTCTGATAAGAGCTCCTGATGACACAAAGTTCCTTGTTCAGTTGGGAATCAAACAGCTCTGATAAGAGCTCCCAATGACACAAAGGTTATTAGTCAATTAGGGAGTCAATGAGCTCTTATAAGAGCCTTTCATCACATGATATTTGTAGGTTGTTTAGGGAGTCAATGAGTTCTGATGAGAGCTCCTGATGGCAGGAAGTTTGTTGGTCGATTGTGGAGTCAATGAGCTCAAATAAGAACTTCCAATGGCAAGAAGTTTGTTCATTTAAATACAAAGGCAAAACAAATTTAGTGGAAATACCCTCAAGACTCAATGAACTTTAATAAGAGTTCCCACTTGCAAGAATCGTGGATTCAATGAGCTCCCAAATGCAAACAGTCATTTGGTAGATCTGGGAGTTAATAAACTCTGATAAGAGCTCCAGATCGTAAGAAGTTTGTTGGTCAATTTATAACTGTCTAATTTGGGAAGACTAACTGTCATTGTGTGGATGTCATAAAAGATTGTTCTAGAAAGGAGAACTCCATTAAATATGACAAACTAGTCAGAAGAGAAAGTTCAGTCATGCCAGTCCCCCCAAAAATGGAACAGCTTCAAATCTAGTGAATAAAATTAACCTGAAAATTTATATAAGAAATTGGTAAGGACTTGGTAAGAAATTGCAGGGAGGGTGCTTAATCCTTGTAAGAAGATGGTACTAGCAGCATGCTTTGAAATAGCTAGGGACACAGTATCTACCATCTGCCAGTGTAGTACCATAGTTAGGAAAAGGACACAAGAAAAGTTTATCCATGCTGAGGACAGTTCAGACATCTGATAATGATGTAGCTCTGAAGTATTTCCTTTGTATCTCTACAGATCATGATTTGAGAGCTGACCAGCTATAGTCATCTTGACTTCACCTCACAGAGTGGGAAGTCAGGAGGCAATGTTATTGATTGATTGAGGTTGTTCTCACTTTTTCTGAATGCTGTGTTGTTCACTTTTTTTGTCTCTTGCTGTAATTCTTAATGTACTGTATCTTACAAGAAATTTTTTCTTTTGCCTTTGATATACATCTTTAACCCTTTACACGCTAACATCAGTATTCCTATTTTCCAAGGGTGCTGACCAGGAGAATTGTCTAACAATCAAGAGTCTCTATAGTTGGTGATCATTCCTTTATTCTCATGACATTAATGTGTGATTCAGTCACTATGGTGATATCTTAGGGAGAAATTAGATACTGGTCACTCTTATGGATTAAAGGGTCAAACAACATGCTTGTAGGCCAAAAAAGGGTGAATTTGGGCTAAGATTCTGAGCCTATTTTGCAGGAAAGTCTGATTGAACATAACTGATTTAATATCTCAGAAACAGACAGTAAAATAAGCTGCACACACTGAAGGAAAGGAAAGTTCACCCTCAAATATACAGTTATCATGCTGATATATTGCTACTTATAATCCATCATATATCTTTGCTACTGTGCAACTGGTCAAAATGCATCATGTGACCATATTCTCCAATTTTCAAAGGTTACATCCACAACTATAAGTCAAATTAATCAAGACAAGAAAGCATTTTTGGTTGTTACAGAAGAAGGTTCATGTTTGTGTTTGTTTACAGAGTCTTACCAGAGAGCACTGAAAAGTGAACATCTCATACAGTAGATGGTGAGCTGTTTTTTTAAACGTTCTTTCCTATGCCTTGCAAAAATACTTGAAGAATAATGAATAGCCTCTACTTGGTGGGGAAATATGCTAGTTAAGTAAATTTGTCCTTAGACATTTTCTGTTACTTGAAGCTCACAGTTTGTGTCTCTCAACAAATACATCTGCAGACAAATATCTGTGCATTTTGGCTCCAAATGGAGACTTTTGTTTTAAATAGGTACCACAGCTATCTCACTGAAAGAAAACCAGGTATTTCTAAGTGATAACAATATCTACTTGAATGCAAAGATGAAATCAAAAGGCAGTCACAATTTCTCTAAGAGAGAGAAAAACACACCTGCTGAGCTGCAGCCATATACTTCCCAGAATTGTAAACACAAAGTCACTGAGCTCCTGCCATCTACTGATCATGTAAATTGAAAGTTTTTCAAAAATGAAAAGCTTTAGCTTAGCATTTAAATCAAACTATACAGTAAAAACCATTTCTTCCCAATCAGAATATCATTCAAATAATGTTGATAACATAACTTGCAATTTTTTTTACATTTAACTGCCATTTGCATTACTTTTGCTCTGTATTCGCATGTGCACTGTGGCAATTGTCAAAGATATTCATTACAAAACAGTTCCCCTCTTCAAGCTTTCCTCATATTTTTGTAAAAACTTATATCTGTAAGCCATTACATTCACTTTACAGACATGTCACTTTAAAATATGCTTACTTTACTTAGTTTTTCCTGGTGATGACAGTCTGATCAATCCATTCAAGAACCATCAGCTGCTGCCTGCAAGCCTAGGGTAAATACACTTTAAAACTCTCCACATACAGTTATGTCTAACATAAATGGGAAAACAACAACATTTATGGAGAACTAACATGGGGATGAGTCTCTAAAGCACCTTTGGTGCTGCATCAGTTGGGGGGGGTGGGGGGGGGTGTGGTATAACAGAGGATGATTTTGTTTTATCAACTGAGCTGATAATTTAAATTAGCCACCAAGAAGAGTTTTCTGAGCTAATGAAATTGAACCATTACCCAGTACCCATATTGCCGTCATGCGGGGCGAATAACATTGAAACATCAGTTTAGAAAGCTCTTTTTATAATGGGCAATTTACATATTAACCAGTTGATAAAACCAAATTATCTTGTTAACAATAATTATATAATCAGTGTATGGATACGTTCCAATGCACTGGGGAATTACCTTTTCATATCCAGCTATCATGTCAAAATATATGCTTTGTAATCTGGAAATGATGTAAAAGCCACTCATGAATTCCTCCAAACCAAAGCTTGAACGTGGCTGAAAATGAGATTATACCATGCAACAGATCAGATACAACCACAGAGCTACAGCATGATTTCGTGTCAGTGTTTTTTTAATTTCTTACTTCTTTCTTTTGAAACTTTTTTTGCTCTGTCCCTTGACAAAATTTCTGAACAATGGTCCAAGTAACAAACCAGAATTACTTGGGGGCACAACAAATTACTTAGAGGTCAGTCTGGAACTCCTTATGTCCACCAAATTAGTGGGCTACATGCATTACAAGCAAATTAATCCTTCTTGCAGGTTTGAGTGTGTTAAAAACAATCTGCAAAGATCTCCATTTCACCTTGGATTCTGCGGTTCGTGGCGACAATTGTAATATCTCTTGTTTCACATAGACAACACATTCACCACCACACATCTTTAAGGCCCTTGATACTGTCATTCAGTTCAATTATTGTCATTACTTTGGACATTCCTACTTTCAATTCTACTTTAACCTAAATAGTAAAATATTGGTGTACTGAATGTTGCCCTCCATGCAAAAATGTGTAATAAAGTGATAGTTTCATGAAGTCCAAATCCTTTTTATGAGGTTAAAAATTGGCACACACAATTTATCTGTAGAATAACACTCCTGTGTCCACCACACTCTAAATCATTGAAAGGCCCTCCCCTGTCATTTTGCTTACAGGTAACTTAAGGTTCATGGAATCATGAAACAAGATAATTTTTCTGGGAGAAGGGGGCAAATACATTAACTTAACAAGAGCAAAGGGAGAAGTAGTAATAATTTTTGCCAATTGTGGGTGGTTGCTCACTGGAGGTGGTTCCTTACCACAGGTCAGACCACAGGGGCCCTATATTTTAGGTTACTTGCATATGGTGACCAGATCCTTTTGAAATGACCAGATCCTTAAGAAATGAGTTAATGTCTTGGCCGCTATGATTGCATGTGGACCATATGTTGAAGAGCTTACGAGAAAAAGTACAATGATAGAGCAATGATTGCTATATACCAACTGAAGACGAACACAAATGCGCACTTACCAATATGGCTACCTCTGATGCTCTTTTGCATGTCACAGCGTATGTTGAAATGAACCTGCTAAGGGTCCCCAAGGTGTGAGCATTTTGGCTTCTCGATTCAAGTTGCATTTTCAGAAGTTCAGAAATGTGATTTGAGGTTATTATTAAACCATATAACATTTTATTTTCTTTCCACGTGAGTTTCTGAGCTTCATCAAAATAATTTTGACTTTCACTAAGGGGGGAGGGGTAGCATGAGAGACTACTTCCATTCACGGTTCACAATGCAACTCCGTCCATCGCAACAACGTCCATCAACATCTTCTCCACCACCATACCTCATTCATTGCTTTCAGCATGAATGAGCTAAAATGGCCTAACCCCTTAAAACAGTCTAACTGGGTAAAAACATCCAAATGGTTGAAATGGTCCGATTGGTTAGAATGGTCTAGATAGATAAAATGGTCCAACTACTTAGAATAGTCTAACTTGATAAAAAGGTTGAACTGATTAAAATAGTCACACAAAATAAAATGGTCCAACTGGTTAAAAAACAGTAGAAAAAGGCTGACTGAATAAATGGCTCCAACCATTTGAAATGGTCAAACTAGAAAGATGCAACCAGTGGTAGAATGGTCCATATTACCCTCATAAAATTGTCCAATTATCCAATGGTCAAATGAAGAGAAAATGGTCCAACTAATGAAAGTGACTGAACCAGATAAAATCTAGTGCACAGTTAAACATTACTCTACCATACTGACCTGCAATCGCAGGATCCTTCTCAGTCAAAATACTGACCATTCTCATTTAACTGCGACAATTCCACAGCACTTCCAGGTGAAAAATCCTTTACAAATCAGAAAAGACTCAGAATGAATAACAAAGGTATTACCAGCAAGCTTCAGGAACTCCAATGCCATCTTTACAAGAACAAGTATTTTTTATAATTAATAATTAATCACTTGTCCTTTCTTTTGTTTTCAGATTACACACATGTTTATAAACAATTAATAGAAGATCAGAATCTGGAGTCATTCAATAAAACAAATAACTTTTCTATGAAAATATAGGAAAAAAACTCTGCATGATGTACAATATACTTTCATACCTCACCAACTGGGCCAAGGGGTTTACTGGAGTAAGAGGGCGGCTTAACCCACTATCTTCCATGAAGGACAATGAACCCTACAGTGAAGGAAAACAAGATCATCATGATTCAATGGTTATAGTTTGGCATAAACAAGTTCAGATTATAATCACTTACCAGAGTGGTGCCGCCAGACATATGCTGAGGTAGAGAAGACAGCAGTCCAGGATGCAGGCCCTCACTCATGTAAGACATTTCCTACACCAGAACCAAGGAAGTAACATGGTGATCTGCATTTTGCCAAGTGAGGCTGCTTCCATGAATGGTCCTACGCTATGTATTTTTAGTTGTAAAGCTGTTACATTCAGAATGAACAAGTGTGGTCCAAGCATCTTATAATAGCTACTTACTAAACTAGCTTGCTTGAATTGCACCAGGGAATACTGGCCCTAGGTTATCTTTTGCCCCAATACTGACCTCACACTCGGTTATTTAGAAGTTAATATTGACAGTGTGTGTACACATACAGTTCCTTTATACACTGATATGCAAGAATTAAGTTAAAAGCAGTTAAAGCTGTACAGTCTCATTAAATCAATTTTGTATCTTATTCTTCCAGGCAGAGTATATACGTGCCAATGGAATTCACAATTAAAATGGGGATCAAACTTGCATGTACTAATTGAGCACCCAGCAGTTTTATGAGAAAGCCTTGCTTTCCATTCGCATTCTATCAAATTTTCTGTCATCAATTTTCTCCTTAAATGCTTGCTGATCTTTGTAAAAGGATATCAACACCAACAATTGATGCTGGTATTATCAACTGTTAGTCACACCCTTATATTTTTTTTTTCAAACAGTTCACTTGAAAGTGACTAAGTTTAAGCAAATGCATTTTAAATAAATAAATCTTCCTTCAATTTAATTTATCTGTGAAATGAAGGTACAGGATCAGTCTCAATAACATGTCTTTTGCTCACTTTCTACAGCTTTGCATGTCTAGAATGAAATTCTCCTCCTTAGATCAAAAAGCAATCTGCATGCATAAGAACTAGTCAGTGTACCTGAGTGGTGTAATCTGTATCTGCAACTGAAGAAGTACCACTGAGTGTGTCTAAATTTCAAAATAGTGTTCATTAACATCCATACTTGTAAAGTAATGTGATAGTCAGAGTAATTTGAGAAGCAGTTCATATTGATTAATGGTACTAATAGACACTGTCCACACAATACAACAAATGACACAATCTTTTATAAGTATCTTAACCACAAAGATATTACTTTATGACTTTCTGTGATCTTCCTTACCACTTTCAGGTTCCTCATGAACTAAATTATCTTTTCACTCTGTCACTAGTCTCTAAGGGTAATGTGCAAAAGTAACGCATACAATACAATGCTTACAATATTATGCTACATGTACACCTCATCTAAATTTCAATTTCTGTGGTCATTGATTGTTAGATTTCTTCTTTCACTAGAAGTTCTCTGTTTCTGCATGTTTTGCATGTTCTAGTTACATTCATCATGTGCAAAATAGAAGTACACATTGTCTGTTATTTAAATAATTTTCAAACAACCTTGTGCCAAAGTAAAACATTTTAATTTTGGACAAATAAAACAACAGCAGTTGTTCTCAACTGCTAGTTAGAAAACAAACTTGAAAATCAAAATTGTTAAAATAGATGCTTGTTGATAACACAGTCAAGAAAATCAAATTTGGAACTTTTTTGAAAATGTCAAGTTTGCATGCATACATGCAAGGACTACAAAGACAGAAACAAAAACAGGCATTGAACACTTACACATTTAACTGTTTAATAAGAAAACAAAAAAACTGAAGTTCCTGTGAAAAGTGAAGAAGACTGTGTTCTTATGGTTACTAGTTAGCCAGAACATGAACAAGTGACTTTTGGTGGAGCAATTGGTGGCTTGATGATTGTTTACAATCTGATTTGAAACATGCACTGTGGGAAAAGTTAGAATTCATTGGCTGACTAACCCAATTCAATTATCTTATGCAAACATTATTAGTGGAATGCATCAATAATAATGCACACTTCTGCAGACAAGAATAATCGATTGCGTTTTACCAATAAGTAAAATTTGTGGAATTCACTGCCACATATCTTTAATTTCACTTGATAAAAAAGGAAAAAACTTGGATCACAAAAAAAGCCTTTCAGCATTTTGGAGGTGGGAGACTGAGGGATTTGTTTCCAATTGCAAACAGAAGAAAAATCTGTAAACATTTGCAGTGCAAATGCTTTAAGCAACTGTAAGTCAAAAAGTGATGAATGAATGGAAAACACCAGAATCTGGCACGGCCAGGGGAAGAAAGTTTGGATCATGGCATCAAATTTGAGAACATTTGAGAACATGAGCGTATGAAAATTTGATAGACACAAGACATTATCTTGTATTATTTTTGTAGACTGCCTATTGAAAGTGCTTAGTATTATGTGATCTTTGAATGGTTACCATCATTATGCATCTTTCTGTGACTTTCTGGAAGCTTCCAAGGAAACTCACGAAGTGATAACTAAAACACCTTGAGATTTTATCGAGTTCCTTTGGTTGACTTTTACCCTTTATAAACAGGTTTTGATAACAATGATTGATATTGTCTTCTCATATGCCACATTTCCAGCTTAAAAAAAAAAGATTAATTAGAGTTTCATGGAACATACTGAGTCAAATTTGGTAACCAGTAACCATGTCATTTCAGAGAACTCTTGTGTGAAACTCAGGCAGCAGGTCTACATGTCAGAAAACAGAAGATTTTTAAAACAATTGTAACAAAGAGACTAATATTTTATGATTGTGTGCCAAAGTTTAACACCAACACCTTCCTTTGAAGGGAGCTTGTTCTGAATGGAACTAGTGGGCTAATAAGAGGGAAATGATTTTTATTATTCTGAGGTGGGTGCTTTAGAGAGGTTGTCACCTAGTTCAAATCTAATTGAAAACACTGGAAAAATACTGAATGATACTCTAGGAACTTCCCCATAAGCAGAGTGTTTTAGTGCTGTAAATAATGTGAAATGTGGAAGTGATAAACATCAGTACACAGTTGTTCCAAGGCCACTTAGTGCTAACTCAGGGTTAAATTTCAATCTAGGTTTCTTTATTCCTTTGTTCAAAAGCCTTTTTAAGATAATTTTCTTTCTTCTATTTAGAGCATCCTTTTATCAAATTGCGGAGAAAATAAATTTATACTGACTTTCAGATCTGAAATCTGATTTCACAGAAACCCTGGGTTATCTTAACTCAGCTTTGAACATACCCCAAAATTAGGATCAAGTTATGTGCCCAACTCTTAACAACAATAGAGTCAAATTCAGAAAATGAGGGGAGCTTGCATAAATTTTAAGTTCTATATTTTCTAATACCCTATTTCAGTTTCAAAAATCTATAATGTTTGATGAATTTGTGATGCAAGATTGCTCATGTCTTTCCTAGCCTGTGCACCATTTGACTAGAGATTGAGACCACCACTAAACTAGTTATCATTAATTTAACATACATACAAGCACTATGTCTGAGTCCTGATGCTGACATGGGCAGTTGGCGAAGTGGTGTTGGGGTTTTCACTGATCTCAGCAGTGAGGAAGCCGTGTGTAATTGTTGCTGTGGGGTAGAAAGAGCCTCATCCAACAGATGAAGTGCTAACATGAGGGTTAAGGAAACTTGAATTCCCTTGCAATTGTTTCAATCAATCAACTTAACACACACAACAGAAACTGAAACAGTGAAGCTTGTTGTGAGTAACTGTCCAAAATAATGCTTGCTTTTAAAAGGTCAACAAAAATTCAAAACTAGAAGTAGTGCTATCCAACCTATCAAAAGTTGCAAATATTTGACCAACTTTCTATCAACTGAATAAATAATTACACTTTTTTTAAGTAATGAAACTTGCCACATGAATTAAACAACAGTCATGAGAAGAAAAATGAAAAGTCTTTTCAGCCATTAAATTTTCCATGAGTTTCTCAGTTCTACCACAGCATCATCAATCCAACTAGGTACATGTATATAAGAATGTTAGTATTAGTATGTAACTTATAATTTATGCAAAAGGATACATTTCTGAATATGGCTTCTTCGTTTCAAAATACTGTTTACATCATCCTGTAAGTAAATATTTAAGATAAGAACATAAATATGTCTTCTTAGTATTGTGCAGAACTAAGTTTCTTGGCTCTTTAGCGCTTTTTGAGGACAACTGGCACTGAACAAAATTTGCAACACATTTCTGAGAATCTTGAGGCACTTTTTGTTCAGCAGTAAATAATGATAAGAACTAAAATTTTGGGTTAGATTTGTTTCTCCTGAAGGTGCAGGGTGAACTTTCCAAGGAGAAGAAAAGGTAGGCTTCAGTGAGAAAGTATAAAAAAGATCAAGTTCACCAGAAAAGTGACTATTCTGTATCGTTATTCCTCTCAAAACAAGATAAATCTAAACTATTCTCAAATAAGTGACTACTGAAGTATATCTAAAAAATTTGAGAGAGGGAGAACCATTTTGGAGACCATTTCGGTTAGAAAGACATCAGTTATTTAACAGAGCTGTCACTAATTTTTCAAGTAGGCAGGAAAATGAATGATTAAAAGTGGCACAGCACAAAATTTTCATGGTGTAAAACTGCCTGGGACAAGGAAGAGGAGGGGCAGGGAAGGACAGGGGCAAGGATGGAGATTTAAGGAACAATAAACATTGTTCTAGATAGATCATTATTATTCATTTTCTGGAGATTTTTTTGATACTGCTGTTCCTTTTCTTCTATAGCATTGACAAAACCATGACAAATTTTGATAATCAAAAATGATTTTATTGTGACAAAACACTTAAGGCAGACCACCAAAATTGATTTTATGACTTTGCTTGTATTAATTTTGCACAAAACTTAATGAGCAAATTTTTGAGATAAGAACAGCATTACAAGTGAAAAGGAAAAGATTCTCCATGCCACAGGTACCTCTCTGGCTTTTGTCACTTCTGCTGGTATAGGACCAAATTTCTGTTTCAGGCCTGATCTGTTTGGAACATGAATACAAGAATATCATGATTTTCATTATAATCATACCATACAAGGTTTAAATGAACCGGGAGAGTTTGTAATTATCTTTCTTTACAAAACACCCAACGTCATCATTCAGCATTGCCACAAAAAAGTACCATGAACACTGACAGATAAGCCACACTATTCCCCCAAAGTGATCACATCAAAACATTAGTGCAGCTTATCTGCAACAAAATCTGAAAGATATGCCACAAATTTGGATAAATTAATGTTATTCACTGAAAATGTATAACAGACTTATACCAGGGTACAAACTGATTATTGCTTTTACAAGTTTGGTGTTCTTAAGGAGGTTTCTTTTGTTCAAAAGCATAAGCTTAATATATTTCTTTCAGTTAAACCTTCTTCATTAACCCTTTGACCTCTAAGAATAAGCAGCAGCTAATTTCTCCTTTTAATATCCATCCTGAATCAAACATAAATGTCACAATAGAGTATGAACCAATCAACAATTAAAGAAGCCCCTGCCTGTTGAATAAATTCTCCCTGTTAAGACATTAGGAAAAATATGGAGAACAGTATGGAGAATGTACATACTGATGTTAGGATGAAAAGGGTTAAGAGACCTTTTAACTGGTTTAGGGTCACCTTCCTTGGACAGCTCAACGTTAACTGACATGGGGTTTTGGAGTAAAAAAATTATGCTATGTCTTGTACTGCAATGAAAATTAATGTTTTAAAAGCTACTTGGGTCTGATACCCCTTTTTTCTTATCAAATTCCTCACTACTAAGTTACTGTACAAACAATTAAATGAATGAACTAAAGTTTTCCTATTATTTTATTATAAATTCAATTTAAAATCTGACAGGAACTGTGCATTCTAAAGCATTTGTATTAATATTTTCTTTTATCAAGAGGCTATAAGTGTTAAGACTATTTTGAAACTCTTTTCTGTCTTTTCTGTGTACATTCCACTATGATAGCAAGACCTCTGTTTGAGATTTTCCTGTAATAACCTCAATCCCTGTTATTAAGCAGTCAGTTATCAAAACTACTCTCTTAGACTCTTAATCTTAAAAAAGAGAGCAGTTGTGGTACTTATGTAACATTTGTGCCCTTCCTAATTTGCATAATCTGTAATTAGCCCATAGGCAGGACTTCTATATTATGCCCTGCCCTGATCTTGCTCTTAACCAATCAGAGCACATGTTATATTAGCCACAAACCAAAGCCACACAATAAATGTTAATAATACTACAAGAACACAAACCTTTGAGTTTGGATTTGAGCTTCTTCTCTGTGATCAATACCTGTATCCATTGCCTTGCGATCACAGTTCTGTTCTTATAGAGGCACTAAAAAAAATAGAGAATTCACAAAAAATTAAATTTATTCACCCAAGTGATGACTTCACTGAAAATGAGGTGAGTGATACATAGGTACCATCATAACCAGAGACAGAAATTTCGTTTAAAGATCTTTCTATACATGGGAAATATGATGATCAGAAAATTTAAAAACACGAGGAAAACAACTCCATATAATTGTTCCTTGTTCAGAAAAAATCAGAAAATATCAGAAAATAACACGATTTCTGAGATCTTAAAATTTATTGTCTCAAAGGAAAAAATACAGTTTATGCATTATATACCTTGCACGAAAGTTTACAGGAGCAAATTTGATTTTCTGTTAAGGATGAGGAAATCTTAAGATCAACATAATCAAAACGTGTTTCTACTGCAGGGTTGACTGTTGCAAAAAAAAAATCAATCAAAGTGGCTATGAGCTTCTGAAAATGAATCATGAAAGGGTAAGATGTTAAGGTCATGATCATCGAACAGACTTTGCATTTTGAAACTAACTCCGGCCTTAAGTCCCCGAAATCAGCTTAAAATGTCAAAGTACGTTCTGCACTCTTCGCCCAATGGATAGTGCATCTTCACTCAAGCGAGAGTTCTAGGGATCTTTGCTACTTCTTAGTGCAGTGCAATTTTCGATCGCTCGAGTTTTCCATTTAATCCTCAATTTTTCAAAGGTGCAAGTTTTCACAGTACGACTACTTGTAACGTGCATATTCCTTCAAACAATGTACCTACCGAAGATAATTGATCGTCCACCCCTCGGGATACAATTCTGAGCTTTGAAACTCCGAAGCGGACGGCTGCCTTTCTACTCTTATGACCAAATAGTTCTGTTCTCTCTGATAAATTCAAGTAATGCAGAGAGTTCCTTTTATTGCTAGTTCGATGTGACTGTTGCCGCCATCAAAGAAGGAATCATTGACTCGTGCCCAGAGTTTCGCGATTACTATATTTCAAGATGGCGGCTGGTCTTAGAGTCCAGTACTACTCCCTAAGACGCCTTGCAAATCTACGTCGACGGAAGCATGGCAGGAGTGCGTGGAAAGAAATCGCAAAGGCAAAAGCGTGCTAATACGACAAGGCCCGGTCTTAAAAGGAAAAAGAAAGAAAAGAAAGTGAAGGTGTTAAAGTAAGTTACTTCATAGTCTTGCATAAAGGTGTATGTAAGGATCGCAATTAAAGATTTCTTGCGCACTTCGTTAGCGTTCGAAACACTAGATGAAAGATTTACAGAGTACTTAATGGAAAGTCTGCTCATATGGTATTTACGCATGAGTTGGTAATATCGGAAATCGAACGAGTGAGATTTCTGATACTTAGACCCAAAGCAGTTGTGGGAAAACGAGAAGTCGTTTTCAGTGTAAGAGCATTTTGCCCACCTTATCTTGAAGTTAGTTTGGTTAAACTCTTACAAGCGGGTCTGTTATGTACAGGTGTAAGTGCCTATGTTCCTTTCTTTTTGCTTGTTTAAATATCTAGCCTTTAGTAGTTTCGCCCAGTTTTATGCTAGTTTTTTCACTGCACGTTTTCGCAACCTTGTGATAAGTGGTGAACGTTGTTCACGTTACGTCTGAATGCTACTCAATTTACTCATTTGGCTAGTTAATAGTTTGTGTTAGAGTTCGTTTTTAAGCAGGTCTCGTTTATCCTCTCGAAGAAATAGTTTCTTTAATGTGTGTCTTAGCATAACTTGTGTCTTGGTATCGGAATGTTTGCAATGTTATTTTTTGGACTGTATTTTAGAAATTAGATTAGGTTCTTCCGTATAATTTTCATATTTCGGTTTATGATAAATTTTTAAATATCTCGTCTATGTTAAATAGAACAATTTAAGGCTTGTCTGTAAAATAAATCCCTGCTTTATTTTGGGTCTTTACTTGGGAAACTCAGTGGTCATCAAAACTTTCTTAGCCTTTGTCAGCCACTACACAGAAGTAATACTCCTGATTTGACTTCCCTATTGAAATTGTAGGACTTGCTTGGTTCTCAGCTTCTTCCTTCAAATAGGGTCACCCTGTTAAACTCAAGGTATCATATTTCAGACCTTCCTTGTGTCACAAATTAAGCAGCTCTCTTAGGCATTAGTCACAGATTAAAATGGTAAAATGCTCTTCAAAAATTATTTTTTCCTCAAAGTTTTCACAAAGTGCAGATCACATCTATTTCTATAAGGAAAACTATTTTTTTTAATTACTCACCAGAGATGCCTTTGTGTCACTGCAAGAATTGGAAAAATTATATCATAGTTTTCTGATTTAAATGTTAAAATGTTCTTTCTTTAAAGAAAAATGTTTCCTTGAAAATGTGCCCATCACACCTATTAAGATATTTCTGCAAGGAAAGGTTTTCTTTTAGTCATGATCCATCCTGAACTTATTGTAAGATGTTTATCTTCTTCTGTAGTGTCAGGGCAATAACTGAGATTATGGCATCTTGGGTTTTTTTTAGGCACAAAATAATGTGTTTTAAAGAAATTTTTCTATGTTTAGTGTACATGTATGTTGTACCCAATAATCTCTTGTGCGAATGTTGATCTACCAAGATACCCTGAAAGAAACAAGTGACATTGGGTCAAAACTGGGTGAATTTGACATTCTTTTGTCACTTGCCATCACTCTTTTTGATAACATATGTGGCTTTGCCTCCTATAGGAGGCATTAGCCACAAAAAATCATATGGCCAATACACAATGGCATTGTTTCTACCTTTGACATGACTTTTTTTATGGCTTTGTTTAGAGTAAATCCCAGCACTCATATGATAAAACAGTCTTACTACATGCAATTTATCAAAATTTATTTCTAGACTTAGAGCAATTCTCTTCTTTTTTTTACTTTTATGACTTCTGGTGCTCATTGAGTTGTCGAATGCAACTTGACTTAATTCTGTAGATACCCATGCTGTCAATGGGAGTGCTCTTGGATGGGGTATGGCATATATTTATTCATTAAGGATGGTTGAAAACTTATGCCTATATTGGATCGCAGAACTGATGAGGAAAGTCAGGATGGAAAGGCTGTGAATGATCGAAAGCCACTTTGGTGAAATTTTGTTTGTATGATAACTGTCAAAATTTGCGCAAATGCGGTACTGCTCAAACATATGAAAGTTTACCTTCTGGCTATTAAATCTTTGGTTCTCAAAAGTCTTGAGAATCAACAATATGATTTCCTGTGGGTGGGTGCTTATTTGGGGAAGGGTGCCTATTAACCCTTTAAGTCCCAGTGTTGATCAACCAGAAACTTCTCCCTACATGTATATTATCCATACATTATCAAGCAAACAGGTAATGAGAATACTCAAACATATCAGGTAGAAGTTGTTATCTTGATCTAACACCAAATTCTTGTAACTAATTCAAAAGGGAATGTGTAGCAGCTAGAGGGGAGAACTGACAATCAGATCTTGGGAGTTAAAGGGTTAAAGTGTGGGCATTTATAGAGGAAGCACAGCTTTCAGTAAACTTGATCCATTATTGCTTTAAATTTTTTCATTACTGAAATAATGTTGGTTCTTATTATTCCTATTATTTCATTTATGCCATTTAAACAGGTTTGGTACATTTGTGTAGCTGTAACATTTTTCAATTATTTCTCCCAAAGCCAAACGTTACGTAAGAGCTGGGACCAAGAGAAAACACTGAAGCAGAATCTTCAGATTCTTGGTTTGGCTTTTGATGCTAATTCTGCTGTTCCTATCCCAAAGTCAAAAACCAAGGTCAGTGCACACCATTTTTAGCTTATTTTTAATGTGCTACATGAACAAAAATTATGTTTCTAAAAACATGTCACATCTGTATACACTGTATATGTTGAGTTGGAATGATAATTATTTGTTAAATGATACATGTGTTGTATTTATAGTCATCAGTGTAATTTGTTTGTCTATGTGTAGGTAGGGAGACTTTTCAAATTGCCTTTTTGTCTATTGTCAAAGATTTATCAGAATTGGACATTTTGGAAAAGTGTTTGCTTATAACATACAACACAACAAAATTATATCTTCAATGTCATCTTAATGCTTCTTACAAAACATGAGCATGCTACACATACAAGACTTATCACCTAGGTACTGAGCACATGGTCTATAGGTCATTCATATACCAGCCCTGCAGTCTTTCAAGAAGATGTGATAATCTTTCTCAACTATTCACAATCCTCAAGCCATGTTGGGGTCATTGCAACATGTATTTGATGAAATACATCAAACTAATTACATTTGTTAGGTAAAGGAAAAATTTACTTGAGATTTGTGTGGCTAAATTTTCCTCCAAATCATGAAAGTTGCATAATGGTAGGACTGGTTTTACTGTAACTCTACTAGGAAAATAGTAAGCTTAAAATGGACCACTTGCATATGTGTGAATAGGGTTGTAAAGATGAACAAGCAGAAGCCATGGAAGTAGACCAAAAGGAACCAACAACAGTTGTTAAAGGTAAAGCTGTGCTTGTGCTTGACTTATCGTAGAGGAAAGTGAGTAATGTTCCAATTTTTTTTTGAATTGGAGGTAGGTTTGATTTTATAGTATGAAAAGAATATTCTTGAATTAGTTGAAGAGGATAAAATTCCATGTTAAAACCATGATGTTATCATAGCTCTCAAAGCCACTTTGAGTGAACTCTTCAGGGTGCTCTGGCTAAACTTGGAATATGCAGAAGTGAGAATGGGCAAAATTCTTGTCACAAGAGATAATTTTAAATAAATGGAAAAGTTGTGGCCATTTTAAATTTCACATCTGAAAGTTTCAATTGTTTTTATCTTGTTGTGGAGAAGTCCAATGTGGATTGCAAAATTTCTAGCAGAGTCCTCAGCTTGAACAAAGCAGAGTAACATATCAAGCTAAGAAAATTTGGTTATCACTTAGTTGCATATGTTTGTCTGCCTGTACATACATAGAAGGTGTTACTTTTGGCATGTACAACCAGCTGCATCATTCACACTTCTGCATACCCATGTTCCTTTCTTAGTATCTCCTTACTTCTTAGCTCACCAGTTTATACAGATTTTACGTTTTGTGAGCAGTTTGTCAAGAAGGACTAAGCACCCATTATCTCTTTCATAACATTATCTTTTTATAGATTGATTATCTTAAAGGAAATGATGATTATTGAAATTTTATACAGTTTGAACTTTGAAAATTCAGCTTCTCTGTTCTTCTTTAGGTTTCCTAAATCATGTACATGTACCTCACAATACACTATAAATATTTTGATACTCTGAAGAAACATTTCTAATTCCCTAGTTGTTTCTTTTCCTGTTTAGAATTTGAGCAAATGGCTGCTAATGAAAGGAAAGGTGAAAGGCATATTTCTCCAGGTGAAGTGCAGTTTCTATGGCAACTTATTGGTGATCATGGCAACAACTACAAAGTAAGTTATATTAAAGAGGAATTCTCCATGAACATGCACTTCTCTAACCACATGGTATATAAATAACTTTAAATATGATAGGCTGCTGTGCACATTGTGCACTCTGATTTCCTTTTGCAATTGTCAGAGTTGGTGCCCCCCTACTTACTCACACACTAAGATAGATCACTCAGAATGAAAAGTCATTGGTTTAGAAATTTGGCCACCAACATTTTGCTTTGCTTCTGAAACTGGTCCTGCAGGGCAGGTAGTAAATCAACACAAATCACTACTCTACTCAACCTTATTTTTCAAATTTCTCACTGGCCAGCATGGATTTAAGGCCTCGTCCTGTGGGGTATAATTTCCTGAATTTCAGGATCACTTCCCAGACACTCATGGCCAGGTTATATTATTTACTGAAGGGGAAGACTTTTACTTCTTGGTCACTGCAATGTGATGACTGACACAAAGCTGGAAAACTTTTAACTCTTGGGCCACCACTGCGCTTGTTCATTCTACTTTTCTGGCGATGTCCTCTTAATTTTACTGAATTTGTGAGCTCATAATTGAAGAGGATGATCCTAAGATATTCAGTAGTGAATCAAGTCGAGTCAACTGGTTGTGAATATCGTGAGAACGCATTGCATATTTACTCGTTCCTCATTTATAAAGTAAAAGTACTTCAGAAATATGTCTTTATTCACCTTCAATGCAAGATAGTCAATGGAACTTGTTCTCTTTTTTTGTGCAGAGTATGGCGAGGGACAAAAGGAATTATTATCAACATACACCAAACCAACTAAAAAGAAAATGTGAAGCACTCCTAAGATCAAAACAGAATTTCAGCGGATACCCAAAAAAAAATGGTTGAAAACATACACCGTAAATTACGATGGCTCAACAAGAACTCTGTTCAAAGAATGTCTGGAAAGTCGTCAATTTTAAGTCAACTGCAAAGTTTTCGAGCAGAGTATCTTCACTTGTCAAGAGCCTGGTATAATATCAACCAAAGTATTGTGACAGAGTTTGCTTCATTAGTTTCTCAGTTTAAGAGGTTACCGTTATAAAGGAAATTATAATTTTGCGTCACGTGACCAAAAATTTGATTCCATGGAAATTCCTGTTACTCGCTCAAGATACGGACTTTCGGAGCTGATAACGGTGAAGCTGTTAGTCGCGAAAGCCGCCGGAAACAAGTGGTGATGCTCCAAGAGAAGGGATATAATGAAACATTTAAAAAAATACAAGGAAACCTCCTCGGGCTCCACTGCCTACATGTTTGTCGAATGCCGCCAAAACCATCGTTATTTTGTGTTTTACGGGCAACGTTTTTGACAGAAGAAAACCTCCTGTTATGCATTGTACCAAAAACGATCCCTCATGACTTTGTTGATAACAGTCCTTACATATCGTTCAGTTGAAACAGTGAAAAACTATGGGCTGGTTATTTAATCGAAGTCTAACGCACGCCGCGGTTTTAGACAATCAATGGACCTCGAGATTCTTGAAAAAGAAGGAGTGAAGTTAATGCTGCGGTAAATTTTACATTGCTAACCATAAGCCTCCTTGAAATTGTTTACAAAAATTAACGTAACGGATGGGTTTGGAGTATTCTTGCCCAAAAGCGGTTAACCTTCTTTAAACACCGCCCCTTGATTCTATCACTGTTTCAAATCCATCAGTTTCGAATTCATCATATTTAAAGGGTGTTACTAGAGTTAAAAAATTTAATAAGAGTACATTAAACAGGATAATTTCAACCGTTTCCGATTCAGTTGAATGAATAGCTTTAATTTATTGAAAGTAAATCGCTGTCTGAACGAATTTTTGGTGAGCTACACAATTCATTGGGTCTTTTAACACAATCATTTGTGTCCACGAGCGATTGGTTGTGCTAATTCAACTACCCTTGACGACGCGGTAGCTTTCTTCGCAGTTTCCCTAACGGTGAATGCGTCTGGGTTAAACTGAAGATGGTCCATTGTCTCGCGTATAATTGGCTTGGACAAATTTTGAATCCTATCAGAGGCTATTGCTCGGAGAGTGTTTCTTGTGATATGCCATTCAGTCTCTCTGCATGGCAAATATCCCTCAACTGTTTGCTTGGCCTTGGAAAGCTCCTGAACACGGGCTGAGGCTACAGTGCGCATGCTGGCTGAAGATACGCGCCATGTTGGCTCCCTTATGAGCCCGTCTTGTCGAGTCTTGGGACGGGCTAGTTGTTCGGTTCGTGCGGAAGTCACGGCTCGTTTTGCTGGCTCACTTACGCTCCAGGGCACTTCCCTTCCTGGCCGATAATCAGGATGGCATCTCTTGGCATGTGCTAGTCTCAGTGTTAGTTCCCGTTCCTCGGCCGTTTTCGCTGTTTGGCTCACTTGCCAAATTGGTGAACTTCTCCCGCAACTGAAGATGTATGCCTCCCTAGAAGGAAGAAGGGCTACTTTTAAGTCTGACACTCAAGGATTGGTACTTAGAACGTCATATCATCACAGCACAAATGAATTACTTTTCTACGTTTTAGATTTTTTGCCGTCTGAAAAGTAGATCCATTCAGCACGTGATCACATGGAGGTAGCTATGGGAGAGAAATGAGATCTTGAGATGAAAACAAAAACTTATTGCGCGGCTGGGTCTCCAATTTATGTTAGGTGTATGTTCACCGGCTATTACAAAGCAATACTTTTCTGAAAGATGAAGTTCAACGGTAGAAATGAACGCGTTTCGTCTATGGACTGATCTCCACGACGAAACGAGGTTTTATTCCCTAGGAGATGTTGGGTTTGTGGTCCGTCCCTAATTCCGTCCCCTTGTAAGAACGGCGACCAGGGGTAATTCCCTTTCTCTCCCCGTCGGGAATATTTTCCAAGCATGGAACTCCTACTGGCAAACCGCAAAAGTGAAGGTTTGAAAAGAGCCATTACCTTTTCACGTTATCTGGTGTCTGCGAAAATCAGTAACACTTGAGCAGATTAAATAGGTCAAATTCATTTAATTATTGTCTATTGACGCAAATACTCAATGAAAGTCATTTTTTTAATTGAAGATCGATTCTCTTATTCCCATAGCTGATGAAAGGACCTTTCGCTCCAAAATTGTTTCCTTATTGATGTGTCTTGGCTATCGTTGTGATAAACTTATTCTCTACCTAAGGTAAAATTAGTATTCCGACAATCAAGTCACTCGTTTCATTCCAACGCAGTCCATAATCTGTTGGAAGCTCGCAATGTACAATGGGAAAGATAATTTCGTGAACTGATCTGTGTTTTGCGAATTTTCTGGTTCTTAGGTTGTTCAGTCTTTGGATAATCTATCCTTGGCCAATGAATGCTGATAACGAAATATTTTTCTTGAAGTATTCAAGATTGTTAGTTTGTTGGTTCAAGTCTGTGAGCCCTCTTCTGAATAGACCCTTATCGATTCTTAAACTACATTGCTCCTAATTGAGTTATGGTTTGGACTTGACATGGCAAAGAGAAAGGGAGATCTTGACGCCTAGCAACAACTGAAATATTTCACGATCTCAGAAAAATCTGAACCAAGAGTAAAGAGCCTTGCTATGAACATTGATTGAATTGTATGTATTCAATTAAAATACATCTAAAGTTTGCAAGCCTTTGAATTTGCTGAACGCATTCGTGCGTTCAGACAAATTCGAAGCAAAAACTTGTACCTTTAAAGATAGTTTGAAATCATGCTGAAAATACTCCTCTGAACTTTGTGTCTGTTTTTTTCGTTGTTGTGGAGGTAGCTGGTAAGCGCGGTCCATCAACAATCGGGCCCGAGCAACCGGGTTATGCAATGCCTAGCAACTTGACAATCGATGAATTTTGAATAACTTGTCGCAATGCGAATAATTAAACATATGACAATGCTATTTTTATGTGCAAATCTTCAAACTCAAAGAAAAAGCGAAAAGCAAATTTGATGTTTTCACAAACGAGAGACTGCTCGCGAGGCGACCTGTACTGAGGCGTAGAATTTTAGCATGGATTTCCCAGTCTTCACGAGCTTGTACTATTTCAAATGTGTGTAAGCCCTTACTGAAAGATATTTGGGTAGTCATGTAATTATCACCTGACTTAAGATGGCTAAATGAGTTCAAACTGCCGTGAAGCCAACCAAAGAAGTACGTAGTTAGGGTCGTCACGACCTCAACAAAGTAATGAATACCTAAACATAGTCCACAGCTGCAGAACTTAAGTTGGACAAATTTGGGCAAAACAATTTACTTCTGGTCAAATTTGAAAAGTAAAGAATCGGCAACATCATATCGAAAAAAAATCGTAGGTTGAAAAAATCAGATAAAATATTGAACAAAAGATATCACAAGTTCAGTGCAGGTTTGCCCGATTGCTGGACGTATTCTCGCAGTGCTGGTAAACAGTGCGTGCTTACCTTTGTTCTTCATGTTGGGGTGGTGATTTCTTTGGTTCTGCTAGCTGACTGACCCTTGTGGAAATATTTGCTTTTAAAGCTGAGGGTTGCATATCCCAAATGACAGAACTGCGGCCACAGCTATAAACGTATTGTCCCCTGCAATTTCCAGCAAAAGAAAGAGAGTGACGTAAGTTAACCTAACATACACATCTCTAGTATCTTACAAACTCACGAACGCGTTTGCATCACCATAAGTAGTTTAAACTATAACAATAAACATTATAACTAAAAGCAAAGGCGTAAACGTAGTAAAGTGAACGTTCTCAAATTCGTTTATTAGTCATGCAGTTAGTGGCTCAAAATGACGCCTAAAGGGCGAATGATTCTTGATAATGAATTGATGTTGGGGCTTTGCCACTCTAGATTTTCCAGGGAAACTATCGCATCCGTTGTTTGTTATTTTACTTCTAACTACGAATGAAGAATCGCACAGCATTTAGGACCAAACCTGCCTTCGGCTACATTTTTCCATCGCAAGTTGAAAATTGCTCGGTGCGTTTAGAGTATACTTCTACACAGGAAAAAGAAGTGATAAAATATAGCAGCGAAAAAATTGTAGAAAAATTTATTAGTTCGTAGTGGATATAATTGTAATTGGCATAGGCAGAGTAGACGCGTAGTTAATTGAAAGACTCCGAGAGCTGCGAGTAAGGGGTGAGATCAAATAATTCCAATCCTTTGGTTTTAAGGGCGCATGTCCTTAAGAAAAAATTAATTTTCAACTTCAGACACCAAAGACGAGGCTGTTTCACTTTCAACTTCGATCTTTTATTGAATGAGCGTTACTTGTACTGCCTTTCTTCATTTTGGTACCTCCTACGACAGTGAAAGTGCTTCGGAAGGATTGTTAATGCTTTGACACTGTATTTTATTTATGATTTAAGATGCCTAACCCATAAACAAATAAAGGAGAATGATCAACGAGGTTATGTCTACATGCAAGAATAAATAAATTTTTTATCCAGTCACAAGTTCATATGAGAGATCGTTTTCCGAAAACATGGCCGTCTTTGAACGGTGACACATCAAAAATTTAGCCAATTAGAAATTTCAACAGTAGTAAAGAAAGAACAGACAGCCTGTTTCTTCTCGATATTCCCAAGGAAATTTCTCATTAAGACTGTTACAAGATCAGTTAAAGATGATTTTGTATGTTTAAAAAGATTTGGTTCATGACAAATATCAGCCACCTCCTCATTCCTCATTTTCTTCATGGCTGTACCGTTTTGCAAGTTTTGTTTAGGCCTGATTGTATCCGTTGTGGTAACTCCACCTCTAGCAAAATTCTTGGATTTCTTGTTTATTTCATTTCGAGCCTATTGTAGGTTGGAGACCATATTGGTCTCTTACGACGTCACAGCTCTCTTCACCATTGTGCCTTTAGATGAGACTATCTACATCTTGGTCAACAAAACCTTCACAGATGATTGGTTCAACAAAATTATGGCCTTTATCTGCAAAAGGACTAGCTTGCTGAACTACTCAAGATTGCCACAACCAATCAACTTTTTCAGTTTAACGGTCAACTTTACGAACAAACAGATGGTGTGGCTATGGGCTGCCCTCTTGGCCCTCTAATGGCCAATGTCTTCATGTGTCATCTTGAAGAAAAGCTTACGCGTGATGACTTAATGCCCCATCTGTACAAGAGGTACGTCGACAACACCCTGGCCAGAATGCCTAGCGCTGCTGCTGCTGTTGTGCTTCTTGCTACTCTGAATAGCCTACAATCCAGTCTTAACTTTTGCGATGGAGCTTCCCGCTGGTAATAAGATCTCTTTTATCGGCATTGAAATCGTCAAGAACGTAACTAAACTTGAAACTTAAGTTTAACGAAAACCAGCAAACACTGGTTTGCTCTTACAATTCCACAATCACACCAATAAACGCTTTAAAGACTATTTATTAAAGATAATGATACACCGAGCCTATGCCCTATCGTCTACCACAGAGGCTTTTAATGCAGAATGCGTCAAATTGCGCTCTATTTTCAGTCGTCTTGACCACCCCTGTAGGCCTTATTGATTCCGCTATCAACAATTTTATTTTTAGGTACGGCAGGCACAGCGGAAAGAAACACCGATGATAATAGCACAGCAAGAATTAGTCTTCCATTCAAAGATCAAGTGGCCGCTGATGCGGTTCGGAAGCAGTTGCGCGATCTTAGCCATAAGATTCTCCCTACATTGCAGCCAGTTTTTGTGAGCAAGAAATTGGGGCAAGATCTTTAAACCCAAAGAAATCAAGCCGTCAATTGCTAATCGGCAATGTGTTGTTTACTGTTTCTCACGTGATCTGTGCGATGCAGATTATGTCGGGTACACAGCCCGACGCCTTCATCAACGCATTGCTTAGCACAAATATTCGGCAATCGGTCGACATTTCGTGGAAGCTCAAGGTAGCAACCACCTCTTGAAAGAAAACCAATTTAGTGTGTTAAGAAAGTGCTAGGGAAAATTTGATTGTTTAGTCTTTGAAATGCTGTTCAGCAAGAATCTCAAGCCTAATTTAAATATCCAGACGGACTCCATACGTGCCAAACATTTTGTTTAATTACTAATGTTCTTTTCTTACGGAATAGCTTGTTATCATTCATTGTTATTTTGGTATATATAGACCACAACTTGCAAATATATCTTTTTTTAACTTGGTAATGACGTTTAGCCAACGTCGAAACGTCGTCGTTTTTTAGAAATCTTAAAATGCTTTTAAGAAATGTTCTATCGCAATTTTTTTATAGTTAAATGTTTTTCAAATCATTTCTTCATCGTAGATTGTGCTACAATAAGTACGGTCGGGGCGCGCTAAGTTTAAAGAAGTGATAGTGAATTCAAAGATCAAATGATTCGTGCTAACAACTTACAATCCAGCGATATCGAATCTCATACAGATTCTCATGACACCTAAGCCAAGACACAGAAAACCTTGCGAACAATTTTCCCTGGAACAGTTGTCGCTAAACTTAATTATGGACGAATCACTTAAAGAGTCTCCTTTCAGTGCGAAAATTCCTTTTCTGTCAAAAGAAGCACGAAGCGGAGTTGTCTACAATTATACTAAGTATGGCGATGATACAAACTTAGACCTGGAGCAAAACGACTAATGTTTGTTTCGAAATTAGTTTTACACTTGGGAAATCGACTTGACTAGTAGCGAAAGGAGTTATCGCGTGATGATTTTTGGCGAAAAGGCTCTATAAGGAAATAACCGGACACTCCCTGAAGATCTGAAGATGACTAAGTCGCGTATATTGTAGAGGATTGAGATAATTTTCAATTTTTTACTTTGACATTGCGTGCAGAATTTCCAGCAGGTATGAATGTCACGGTTCACTTCAGTAATTTGAAAAGCTTTAAAGCCCACCTTTCTATTTTAAAAATCGTGTTTTTGTACCTGCTACACTTGGATGGATGGTCGAGTTGAAAATCTTTTTTCGGCGTGGCTAAGGCCATTAATCTCCCCGATGCATTTGCTGTAAGCGCTCCTCTGGAAATGGGCCACATCATATCTTGATTTCCCCATACGATCGGCCTGGAACAAAAAATGATACCTATGTAATTCTAACCAATTTGCTAAGTTATCAAGGATGAACTGCCTTTCGACGAAAAGTTTGCTAAGAGATCGATGAATCGTTTTTTTAATAAGCCTTTCAAAGAAGAAGTCAACGAGGCAAGTAAAAGCTTCCCTGGGTTTCTAAGCTAGGGCTTTGGCCAAATTGATATTGCGACAGACGTGCCACAGGTCTTCCTATTGTAACCGCGTTAGTCAAATCTTAATATTAGGTGGTATCTAATTTGTCGACGTGGAAATTTGCGACTCGCAAGTCAATTTTTACCGAGGCGGTCTAGTGCTGTGTTTGCTTCAGTGATGGTTTGGCACTACTTACCAGAAACTTGTCATCCATACCGCTTTTGATTCCTTCGGCTTTGCAAGTTTCACCAGGCGAGTACTATTTTAAATGAACATAACCAAAAATTAGACGACGAAAAACTTTTAGAGAGGCCTAAGGTTGGCAATGTATCAAACTTCCAACGAGTTAAAAACAACTTACATGCCAGTATCCCGTGTGGCTTCTGTAAAACTTGGAAGTGAATGATTCACTCGAACAACTAAATGAAAAGAAAACATGTTATGGTTGTTTCAATTCAATGAATGTTGTGTCTGCACAAGGCAACCATTCGCACTTACAGGCCACTTCTGTCATATTGAAACGGCGATTACTTCAAACTTCCCAGCGTAATTACGATCACAAAGTATTCTTCTTTATAAAAGCTTAGAAAAGCAAGTGTGGATGAGGTTCAAATACTCGCGCTTTTCGTGTGAATTCGATGCAGTTACAGTCGGTCTAATGTTCAAGGTTTTAATGATTACATTCAACAAAGCGTCTGGTTATGTTCCTATGGAAACAATGCCGCAACTTGGTGCTAATTAACGCTATCCAATGGTGCAGCGCTTTCTGGAATATGATTGGACAACTACGAGTCCAGTGAGGTTTCAATATCATTAGAAGTTTTTCTTTGTGTTTTCCAAAACCCAAACACACAAACAAAGAGCAGTCATTAAACATTGATCCTGGAAATTGCTATTCAAACAATTCTGTAAACATGGCTTTGTTTGGAAACTGAAGGAAAATTTTCTGAATGCTTAGTAAATATACTCACGAGAATGTAGGACAAATCATATTTGGATTGAAATGAAACTGATTGATGGTTTATTTTTTCTAGACAGCCGGTTCGCTGATGTCGAATGAAGTAATCAAGATTGAAAGAGAGAAATGTAATAAATTTGGCGAACTGAGCATCATGAACGCAGGTTGTCGTCGGATCATGCAAATTTACCTACTTTTGTTTGATCGCAGGTGACATTCTATATCATTGGACTCGATGTACCCTTTCAGAACATTATGACTGGATCAAATAATTGGGCTTTCTTCGACTTTCCTTGCTTCAACTTATGAGAGTTTATTTGTCTGAACTTGTTTCATGAAAAGACCCTCTGTTAAGGGAATAATTGATATCCGTTTTCTCCTAAAAGTGGGTATAAACATAGAAAAGATACTTACTTTGGGGTAATTTAACGGGTTCCTTTTTCTTTGCCTTTTCGCGTTCTGACAAAGTCAAACAAAATTAGATAACTAGTTACCAGTATAATTTTTTTGTTGATACCGTTGCTGGTGTTAGAATAACAGAAGCAGGGAAAACCAAAACAAAATGAAAGAGAGGCCTTGAGATACATTCAAACAGGGCACGTAAAATGAATGAATACATAGCTCCTGCACGAACATTTGACAAACCTTTTACTGGTGTAGCGCTTACAGTTCTTTCGGATGAAACCGACTGGGTTCGAACCGCTGGTAAATGAAGCCGTTCAGAGTTCGAAGAAGTTAGCGCTTCTTTCTTTACTGACGAGCTTCGTTTAGATTGTTGATCACTGGCTTTAGATGAGGGTTTCCTTTCAGGTTCTATCTGCTTTTGCTTCTCGTTATTCAAGTCGTCTTTTTCTTCCTTTTCAGGGCTTGTGGCTTCTGGGCCTATAGCTGTGCTCTCTCCATCTGAATTATGAATCAACACAGCAATTGTTTAATGTGAAAGTTTTGATTTCGGAGGTAGTAACTTTTGATTTAAGTTTAAAAAATCGACTTTGACTTCCGGCACAAAGATGGAGGAAGTTCACATCACTATTAAGTTATAATGTTCACGAGTTCTACGTGTGGTAACCTGGAGTCGTTAATGTCTTGTTGAAATTCTTTATTTTCGTAGGTACATTTTACTAACTTCAGAGTTTCCTAACTCGAAATTTCTTCGTAAAAGAAAAAGTAAAATTTGAGCAGGAAGTCGATCGTAGTTATCTGTTCGACCATCTAACTTGCACTACATGAAACCCCGTATCACATCGCGAGACATCCGTCTAACGTGTAAATAAATTGTCTAAAGTAACGTGATGTCTGGAAATTATTTGTTACTTACTTTTCACGATAAGAAAGAAGAAAAACCCGGAGGTATTTCACCGAATAGGACTGCACAAATAGCACCTTTAAGGTGTTTCGGCTTATTTTAAGCCGAAAGTGTTCTATTTTGCATGATAAAATGACATTTTAAGATTTAGCAACAGTCAATGTGAAGACTGAATTGCTCTCGTCAACTTTCAACACAGTTCCCACTTAAGTCTTTTTACTTAGCACCTCCTGCATCTGCTTGAGCTTTTCATGCAACCCCCCACCGCTGAATAGGCCTTCCTCGTCACCATGGCAACCAGATCTTGAGGTTTTAGTAGAGCCTAGCGCAAAATATTTATAAGGTATACGGGACGGGATCAACCCACACTTGCAGATAAATGATAAAAAATTATGTGACCTGTTACCGAGTATCATGATGTTGAGTGTGCCCTAAATTTGTTCAACTCAGCATTAGCGCAAATATGTGTTAGTTAAAGTTTCTAACTTTGGCCGAATATCGAACGAAGAAAATAAGACAGACAATGAACTGTGCTGTGCACGCTTACTTTTCTACTTTCCAACATAGGTTGTAACATTTTTGGAAAGCACGCATTCTTAAAAAATCTCCTTTACTTTGTTTTGTTTGGATTTTTTTTGACCTGACAGAGTCACAAAGCAAGTTTGTTTCTGTCTTGTCGAAGGAGAGAAATATTGCAACTTTGTTATTTAGTTACTAAGCCTGTGAAAATTTGTCCTGTATAATTATCTAAAAATCAGCGATGGCAAACCTGTAAAGAGCTCTTTGTCAGCTTATCTTCACATCTAAATAAAAATCGTAACTGGATTCTGTACTTGATTATTTATATCACTTGAAACTGCGTCGTTTAATGACTTCAAAAATAATCGGACGTCAACTTACCATTGTAAGATTCGACGTCCTCGACTTTAATCTCGTCTTTCGAATCGTTCATTTGTAGATCCATTGTAAAAGAATTCTCCCCTCATCAAAATGTTTCAAGAATTGTAAGCTTAACACTCACACAAGCCGAGACTCTTTGAACTGTTGGGTTCATAGAGACCACTATATGCGCGATTGACTAAACCAGGGCAGTAAATATTTTATAAGCTATATTTCTTATCGCTCGCCCATTGGTAAATTCGGAGCTGTACTTTAAATGACTTCAAAGCACCGTTTGTAGCAGATGTCTTTGCCTTTAATTTACATTTCTTTAATAAGCTGTAATTAAAAACGCTTTCTTCGCCTGGATGTCTGGGTTGAAAATAGCAAGGATTTTTAACCCAATCAACCAAATAAGAAGAAATTCAAGGTTTAAAGATGCCATTTAAGTTATAATTATTTCACATGTTCAAACGTTTAGTGTTGGTTTTGTTCTTCCACCTAAATTGAATCTTTAAAAGAAAACAGCTTCTCAGTTTACCGGAGTAAATCTCATTTTCATCCCACCCGTTGCACTGAGTCACACTTTTAATCCGAAACTAATCATTCTTCAATTTTCTCATAAAAATATGCAATATCGAGAAAACAGAGGCACTTTAGTAAAACTATTTTTCGAGAAGACATTATAAAATGTCATGTCTGTCATGTCTGTCATGTCATATACACTCCATAGCACAGGTTACGAATGCATTTTAGCTTGCATAAAATCCAAAGTCGGAGTAGTCAGGCTTAAGACATGCGAATAAGCTGTCATTATCAAAACAGCAAGTTATACCTACCAGTGCTCGAGAGACTTGATCTGGAGCTGGAGCGCACGGACTTAAAGCTAGAGGCTGCTAAGCTTAGATAGCTACTGTACTCTGTCATAACAGACCGCAGGCTCGGAGTGCGCTTAAGGATTAAGCTGATAGGTGTATCACACGCTGGTATGGACGCACGCGTGGACATTTGGTCGCTGCCGCTCTGATAACTAGCGTATTTCCTGAGTGGCTGTAGCCTGTTTTGTTTTATAGAAGAGCTCGCCTTGCTAATTGTATCAGTGGAGGGTCTACTATTCTGTCTTGCTCTGCTTGATTTCATGGATGACATGGACAATGCACTCGACAAAGAAGACCCTATGTTTGTTAAAGAATTTTTCCGTTTTCGTGCATTCCAAAAGTCACTTGAGGCCGAACTGAGAGAGCTTTTAATCCTCGTTTTTTGGGGGAGTTCCTTCCGTTTACGAAGTCGTTTTCGCCGAGTTGTAACATCGATATCATCAATAATACTCGTTCCTGACTTTTTAAAAGTTTCTTTCCTTCCGCCTTTTTTGTTGTTCACGGGGCGGGCCGCTGATTTATTTTTTCCTCTTTCCATATCAAAAAATGACATAATAGCTTCCTTGTTGAGGTCTGGGACAGATTTACCGCGGGCCATTTTTGGATTTTTCATAATTGATCGGGTGCTCATTCGAGACGCCATCTGGCTACGACTTACAGATCGCGCTCGTGAAAGATCAGGATCCAGTGTGAGAGTCACATGACGCTTACCATATCTTCGCATATCGGGAACAGAATTACTTGAAGTGCTTTTACCGATAAGTGGTAAATGAGGGGTTTTAGGGCGGAAGTAAGTTTCAGGCCTGAAATTCTTTGCTCGTTTTCCTGTGGTTGTGGTTTTTACTGTCGAATATTTGTCATGCCTACGAATGGCCTCAGGTGCTTCACTTATGCTGTACCCCGCTGCACTGTAATGACTCCATCGTGACCAGTTTCTTGTGGTCACGTAAGATCCGTTGCTATGCACGCTTGTAGTACCTTTGTCACGCATTCTAGTCGCAGCCGACGGTGATCGCTGTTCGGGTCCGAAAGATAACTCTGACTCATTTTCATAGTCCTCGTGATTCTGGCCACGCTCTTTCTCTTTCTTTGCTGCCATTTTCTTCATGCGATATTGGTTGCTATTTAAAACGTAAGATGGCGCCGAACTTACATTGGAGTGTGCACTTCCTTTTCTTACCGTTTTCGTCGTTTTAATAGTGATTATGGACTCAGGAGTGCTTCTTGCTGAAGCAATAGTAGGAATGCTGCTGATGCTTGCATTTAAACTGCTCGTGTAGTGTGTTTGGATAGTGGTGGGAGTTCCAAATTCTCGTGTTGGAGTTTCTTCGTCGTCGTCACTTTCTGCATCACTTTCATCACTCTCATCGTCGCTTTCATCACTTTCTTCTTCAGTTTCGTCTTCATCGTCATCATCATCACTGTCTTCTTCTTCTTCTTCCTCCCGCTCATCAGCCGAGTTAAGTTCGTTTTTATCCTTTTCGCTGTCACTACTGTAGTTGATTAGTACACTTCCTTCCTCGTAATTAATTTTCGAAACGTGCGGTGTAGCGGCAGAGCTCTCGTTTCGGCTCTGCCCTTCAGGATTTCTTCGGAAAGCCTCTCGCTCTGGGCGATCTAAGGAATAAGAGTTATTTCTAGGTTTTGTTACTTTTT
This sequence comes from Pocillopora verrucosa, assembly GCF_036669915.1. Classification (NCBI taxonomy): domain Eukaryota; kingdom Metazoa; phylum Cnidaria; class Anthozoa; order Scleractinia; family Pocilloporidae; genus Pocillopora; species Pocillopora verrucosa. Next base: position 12,441,052 of record NC_089312.1, read on the forward strand.
CGGTATCCACGTCCTTGAAGTGGTCACTGAGACTTTCCTTAAAGGCACTCGATTGTGAGCCGCACGACTGAATCCCAGAGCTTCTTCCATCTGCCTCAGTTCTCTCTGGATTCACATTTCTTTGTAAGGACTTCCTTTTCCTCTTTCCGTTTTTGAGCTCTCTCTCAAACTTTTGTAAGTTTTGGCTCGTAAGAGAAAAAGTTTTCACAGTTGTCATTTCGAGGGCTTTATTTTCCTTGTGGCTGCGTGACCTAATAGAGCAAAATCTTCTTAAACATCGACCTTCACCATTTGAAGTCACCTGTCGATCTAAAACGTAAAGTAGAAGATCAATAGAAGAGTAAAATATTTCGGAGAAGAATAATTTGTCAAAGACCAACTGAAAGTTTCATTTACCAGACTTCTCTATGGAGCAGACAATGTTTTAAGTAATCAAAACGAGTAAACCCATAATAATCAAAGCTGTGATCAGAAATCCATTGTAGTCATTCGAATCACATTATGTAGAACTGAGATTAAAGCCATAGTGCCTCATTTTATGGATGGATGGATGTTAGAATTTTGAGGTTGCAACGTCAACATTCTGCCGCCTTTGTTTGCCTGTCAAAGTGTAACATGAAAAAAATTTCGAACGATTTCGTCGGGGAATCATTTCTTAGATAACGAGCTAAACAGCCGAAATTTTAAATGGGGTCTATGGAAAACTAAATCATTTTATTTGGATAGCATTTTTTTAGAGTTTGAACTTGTATTTGCTCATGAACATCTGCTTCGTAGATATTCATCTCTTAAGTGGAAGCGGATAAATGACTAATGCAAATTGGAAGCCACACAGTGTTTATTAGACTGTTTGCTTTGTCCAGAGTAAAATAAAGTGACATGTTTTGGGAAATGACACTCTATGAAAAAGTTCAGTCACTAGAAATGAATAGAAACTGAAATTGAAAATTTCCTTAGGGATTATATAGAAGTACGATACTTGCTGAGTTATCCGAGGTAAGACTCGAATGGAATGTAAAGGAATATTGATTTATTTTGGACAGCAAAGATACAATAAATCCAGATTAAACGAAATTTACATCTAATGCGCGCAGCTCGAACTTCATCTATACCACGCAGTGTCACTCGTGAGAATGCCTAGGAACTACTAATTTTTAATTTAGGTCTAAGGTCTGCAACACCACTGAGGAAACTTAGTTCCAGTCCCATGTCAAGGTCACAAGTACCTACATTTAAAAAAGACGGCATTTCATCTGGTTTTTTTTGTTTGTTTGTTTGTTTTATATATTTTTATAACTTGTTCTTTCTCCAACATCACTTACAAAGGTTTGCATTTTATTTTAATGATAAATTCCCATCTATGGAAATTAAGAGAAAGCCATCGCCTTCCTTCGGTCAGATTAACCATTGATAATTCAGAGCACGATACAAAAGATCGAAGCTCCTTAACTGTGGTCATTTGAAGTCACACGCAAACAACGCAACGAAACGAATTTGTGATCCCTGCCCACAAATAGAGAGAAAGCACGAAATCATGTTAGAGCTTTAGGCTTCATATACGACTTCTCCAGGACACAACATGTTGTATATGTTGATTTCTCTGGTTTTCTTGCCATGGAGTACTATCACCAGTTTAAACGTCAATATCATCAACGACATCAATTAAACATTCACAAACCTTCTTTAAATTTCGAAAAACGCTTTCGACTTTTTTTGGGAGTGTAAATTTGCTTTTACAGACTGAATATGGTTAGCCTTTAAATTAGGATTGGTGTACTTTCCCTCTCTCGGTCCTCTTCAATTTTTTTCTTATGAGGGCACAGAGCATTCATTATTCGAAAAAATTCATTTTCATCAACCAGAAATTACAGACCTTCATTTGCAAGTTAATTTATAATGATTATTGATGTGCGAAAGAAGCTAGTCGTTTCTATGTGTTGAAGTCGTACTACAACAATTACCCCTAAACAAAACTCTGAAGCTTAAGTTAATCTGCCTAATTTTCGACTTTGTAAGAATTCCAGCGGAAAATCCTGTCAATCCATATTTTGTTCCGTTAAAGCTAGCTTTGATCTGATCAAATGCGTACATTTAAAAAAAAAAAAAAACATATAAGTTATTCGGACTGACTACTCATAGATAGATCAGAGACTATTGGAAATTTCAAAAAGTTTCCCAGTGTCTGAAAATTGTATGTTGTGTTAAGTCGTAACTTAAACTTACGAAAGCAGCCAAAGACAAGCTGGCGAACACTATATGTAAATGATACAGTGTTCCATACCACAATTTCTTTTCCCTTTATAGTTTACAAATCTGAGAAACTAGCCATGAAGACCTCGTCGTAACTTAGTCACGTTCTAAAACAAAGGAACGATTGAATTGGCTCGGTTTCACTAGTGTGTGTTTTGCCTTGGATTAAATAGACGCGCAAATTCTTTCAGGAGCATCTGTCACTCACATTCACATTCACAAACGCAAACAAATAAAGCAGAACCCTTACCCTCTGGTGCACTTCATCGCAGAAACTTTCAGCTTCCTTAACTTTGCATATGAAACGATCGACTCTTCGCAGCTCGCTACAATATCCCAATCAAGCCGGTAACCATGGTGCAGCTTAAACTGCTTTGACAATTGATTCATTACTGCTACGAAGGGGCAGATATGCAAATATCACACCATTTGACAGACGCACCTGTTAAACACGGATTGGTAGTAGTAGAGGCTTTGGCAGGTGTACACAAAGAAAACCCAAACTTAGAAGCTAACATGATAACATTTCAAATGTGACGAACGCGAAGATGCGGGTTGACGACATAACAGGTTTCTCTTGACATACTGGGTAAAAGCGGTGTTCCAGTCAGTTAATTTTTAGTGCCCTTCACTATATAAAATCTCTTCACAGGTTGTTGAAGGGATTTTTCATAAAAAGTTTTGGAACCATTCGTCGTCTACGTTGAGGGAGGAGTTAGGGGAAACGAGTAGAGTTTAGTGTTTTTTCAGAAGTAAAAAGTACGGACCTTCTTTCCTCCTCATGTCATCATTAGGTTCAGTGGACAGTTAATTGACGGGGATCATTTGATATCTTTGAAAGTGACAGTAAAAGCAACATTAGGGGTAATGATAGCTAAGTGGATGAACGGGTCACTAATAAGCCATGACAAATGAAAATACAACTCTGTGTACAGGGTGATGTACCCCTAAAGATGAAAAGAGGAATGTTCAAAGTACTGTATTCACTACCTTTCTTTTTTCTTTTTTTGACTATCGTGGAATAAATGTTCCGTTAGTAGCTGCAATGACAAAGACGTGGATTTTTCAAATAAACTGTTAGTAGGTGAGCATTTTTTTCTATATTTTGAAAGGGAGGGCTTAAGAATTTCAAATCTTGCATTCCCAAGTAATGCATGTTTTGGAATTCAATACACCCGAATTCCACCAAAAAGCAAGTAACTGAGAATTTAAGATGGAGTGTGGAAGCAAGTTTTGAAGAATATCAAATATTTTATCACAAATTAGTACATGTAAAGAAATCAATTCACACGAATCACCCTAGCTGAGTAATGTTAAGTATTTTTATCATTTTCTGTGTTTGATTTAGCGAAGTAATTGGTATGGTAAGGGTTTTTTAATTCCGAAGTCATTTTGGTGATTGTTGTGTTTTCTGTATTACCAAACGAGACTTAACTCATTAAAAATTAATAAGTCGCAAGTGATCACTACTTTTATTTTCTTATGCAGTTCAAAACTCATTTTCGTTTTTACGCCAGTGAGTTTTAGTGTTAGTGAAAGTATCAAACAAAGGCGCTGGTGGTAACGTCGATTAGTGGTGATAATTTTAGACTTATCCCACCTAATTGTATGGTTGGTTAAGCATGTGTGCTCCGACTAAGCTGAATTTTCTTTTCGCAAATGATGCTCTTTTAAACTTGTACCAAACTGACGTTTGGTCTGTACGATGTACTTGTGATCACAATTATTGCAGAATGGAATAAATAGCGTCGGTTCGTTGTTCTTTCGTGACAGGATCCTTAGGTTTGGCAAAAATATGCCCTAAAGTCTGAAAAGGTTTTTGAGAAACTTTAATGTTTGCCTTATAACCTGAACGTAAGGTAAAGGACTCGGCGTTCCCTCATTTGATTGTTTGGCTCTTGACTTGTTGGCGATCGCCAAAGTCTTTTTATTCAGTTTAAATCGCTGCAAATCGAAGTCATCCTCTGCACTTGTTATCTTTCCTTTGCCACATGGATACGTTTTTCTTTTAACGATTTCGATCGATCGCATTTGGCGATTGATCGAACGATTGAAACGGCAAAAAACGACAGACATGAAACTCTCCATTCTATTTTCGCTGAAAGTGACAGGCCTGAACTTTCTGCAGCTGACTGCTACTATTATAATTACAAACTGGCTGTTACCGGAACTTGGTGACAATCAGATGTACAGTTAACTCTCTGTTAGACATATATCTATGTATTAAAACTTCCAAGTATTTGAAATATCTACATATGAAGCCATCGCAAAAAGTCCAGTTATTATACTTGACACAGTTTAAGGCACACAGAATGTTTGATAATGTTCAGAGAGCTTTTTGTCCGCTAAAACGTTAATCAGTAATAGAACCGTTCACGACATTTTTACAGTACTAGAACGCATACACGCTATATTTTGACTCGCGATAGGGAAAAAACAGATGACCTCTTCCCGTAATCGATACACCGCTATTGCTTTCAGTGCGACGTTAAAACCCCTTGCTAACACTATTGAAAATTATTGTATTCACCATGGGTGAATGGTATTTCGTGCACGCGCTGACTGGTTAATTCGGAAGTGAATAACAAGTACTATTCACCTCCGAGCAACAGATAAGACAAAATCGCACGGTAAGAGTTTGACTTCCGATATTTGTTCGTAACTGTAAATAGTGCGTAAACTGTAATAGTTACCTTTCTTAGTCTTTTGTTTGATTGTTATCTACGCGTGTGTTGAAGCTGATTAATCTTGAAAAAGGCGAAATTCCTTTCTAGCCAATCGCTGTTATTGAAATGTACCAGATAATTCATAAAATGAATTAATCCTTTAGACAATTCATGGCAATATCGGTGCACCGGTATTGCAGAAGTCATGGGTTCAAATCCCGTACAGGCCTGAATTTTTTTACGCCTTATTTTCACTACTACATATTATAAGCAGTGTTAATAACTGCGAGGATCCCTTACATATTCGTTTCTTCAACCGCAGTTTACATATATGAATTTCATATATTTACAGTCAAAATGGACCGTCTCACTCAAGTCTCACTCAAGTCTTAGCAAAGAAGTTGTACTTCATATTATTCACAAACTCAAAAGAGAAGAAATTGAAAATTTGTAAAACTAAGAATTTCAGAACCGTCGACAAGACTTTCAAGATGCGAAGTTCATCTCCTTAATGTATTGGTAATTATAGAGGCGTTCACCCAATGTTCGATTGAATCTCTCAACTATTGCTTGTTCTCTGCGAACGTTGACATTTCCTCTTCTTATTCTAAGGCCATGCTTTTCCATCTCTTTAGTGACATCACCCATGAATTTATGTCCAGGATCAAACTGAAGAACCTTCGGTCTTTTAAGAGGGCCTCGCCTATAAATTGTCTGAAAAGCCTTTGAAACTTGAGAAGAATATTTCGAAGTCAGCGGTCCATCCGCTTTGAATCTACTGCGATATCGACAACTGTCAACGTATACTTATAGACCTTCCTTCCCCTCAGGAGTCTATCATGAGGAAGGAAAAGAAGATTAGCTTGGTGAACTGCATTCGGTGACTCAACATCACAATTCCACCCAGGAACACTACCAGAAGAAGATGAACCAAATACTAGAAGGCATAGAGGGACAAATATCTTCTATTGACGATGTGTTTATACATGGTAAAACGCAAGCTGAGCATGACAGAAGACTCAAAGATGTACTTAAGAAACTTGAGAGTGCTGGAGCAACTCTCAATGCTGAAAAATGCGCGTTTTCAAGAAGAGAAGTAAAGTTTTCTGGGTATGTTCTTGACTAAGATGGAATTATGTCCGATCTGGAGAAGACAGATTCTATCGCAACATGGATCCTTCCCAAAATGTGAGTGACGTGCGCAGACTCCACGGTATGGTAGACCAACTGGGAAAATTTATTCCTCATCTGGCAGAGAAGACAAAACCAGTAAGAGATCTTCTTTGCTCGAAGAATGAATTTCCATGGGTACTCACACAGCAGAGTGCCTATGAGAAGTCGAAACAGGAACCAACTTCAACCTCAGTTGTCGCATATTACGACCCTACCAAAAAGACAATACTGTCTACCGATGCTTCATCTTACGGATTCGGCGCAGTCTTACTACAAGAAGAGAATGGAATCAAGAAATCAATAGCGTTTGCATCAAGATCCATGGCTAGTACGGAACAGCGGTACGCACATATCGAAAAAGAGGCACTCGCTACTACCTGAGCGTTTGAAAAGTTAAACGATTACATCCTTAGAAAATAAATCCTCGTTGAAACAGACCATAAGCCATTGGTTCCACTATTTGCCTCCAAGAGTTTGGATGAACTATTCCCCAGAATACAGAGATTTAGGATGAAACTGATGAAGTATTCTTTCACCATCTGTCACATCCCAGGAAAGGGGTTAGTCGTAGCAGATACCCCGAGAGAGTTTGTGATCTTAGTGTTTGTGGTCTTAGTGTTAATCTATCACTGACATGTCACATAAACGAGACGTGTAAGAAAGCAACTAACACCATCAGGTCCATAGGTAGCATTCGCAAATACATCACGAAGGAAAAATCTCAAACTGTTAGTTAATGCGCTAGTAATACCACGTCTGGACTACTATAATAGTTTCCTTTATGGTCTCCCAAAACAGGACCCGGATAAACTTCAAACAATTAAAAACACTGCAGCACGTCTCATCACTGGAACTAAACGATACGAGCATATCAAACCTGCCCTTCGAGAACAACACTGGCTACCTGCTGAGTCTCGGAATATATTCAAAGTTCTGCTCATCACTTTCAAGATTATTCATGGACTTTGTCCAGCCTACTTTTCGTCCCTCCTACAACAATACCACCCGCTACGAAGCCTATGCTCATCCTCTAAACTACTTTTCACTGTCCCTACTGTGAACTCTGTGACATACGGTGAACGTGCCTTTTCTTTCTCCACACCCATATTAAATAACAGTCTACCGGATTCTGTTAAAAATACAACATCTCTTTCATCTTTTAAATCTGCCCTTAAAACATTCTTATTTCGGAAATTTTATTTTGATTTATTTGACGAGGAACTGTACCTAGCTTTCATGTCCGCTAATTTTTAATTAATTATTTCATTCAGTTATTTATTAATGTTATGAGAAACATTTTGTGGGTTTTAACTAATTTATTTTTTCTCTGTATCTGTAATTTGTAAAATATTCAGTAGAAACAACCATCAGCGTCCGCTTTAACTTAACGCCAACACTTCCACTCCTACTTTCTCTAGGAGCATGACAAAAACAATAACCATTTGGAATCAAATTGCCTATTGTAATTCGATCAATATCTCCAGGAGGCCAGATCTCAGTGATCACAAGTATATCAAAATTCCTTTCAATAATATAATCCTTCAAAATAATAGCCTTGTTGCACACAGAACGACAATTGAAGAGTCCAAAATAATAGCTCTCAACATTGAAATCCCTCTCGTGATGATTACACGCACTGGCATCACTCTCGACAGCTATTGGATTGGCCAAATTTACCGATCTTCTGTTGTCATTTATTAATAGTTCCGTTGGCTTCTTTCACCTTCAAAAGTTAAACAGCTTTTTTTCCACGATATTTCCAATTCCGAGGTCGATTCCGTGAGACGGAAATTAGTGCTTGGATCAATTCCAAACTCTGCACAATTCTTTTGAATGATGGTTATCATAATTGTTATTTATCTGACTAAACGTCGGATCGCTTGGGAAAGCTGATTTCTGTATTCCTCCCATCTCAAGGAGAATCCTTCTGATTTAAGGAACCTCCCGGGAGTTTTTAAGACATCAGGTTATTGAGTTGCTCATTCTATAACTATGATATTTGAGGAGAGATGAACAAATTGAAATCTTTGGGGGCACGAGAAGATTCGCGCTGAAAACTACAATTTTGAGAGTCTTGCAAAAGCCCTTGAAAATATATTGGATAAAGAAGGACCAAAAGGAGTTATAAAGAATTTGAATCCTCGAAATAAAAGTCATCTCGACCTAGACCCATCTTCACCTCTCGATATCAATCATCGTTTCCAACAGGCCAGTGATTTCATCAGTGTATTGGTTTCATTCAACAACCAATTAATTTACTGTGATCTCTTGGACAAAGATGACAATCTCTTCAATGGAGAGCCCTCAATCGTTTTAGTGTTGACGCCGGAGGAAAACCTTCGGAGGCAGTAACCATGTCCAGTGCTATGAAAAAGAACAAGAGAAATTGTATCCCAGACATGAGAATTTTCGTGGCTGATGAGACTGGTGAGATCATCGATTTTTAATGGCCTCCCGATGAGGTTTTAATATAATTAATTTTATGAAATAATATGTCAGCTGAAACTGTTCTCCCGAGTGCACTAGTCCTGGCAAGTTTTCCAGCACAGTGCTAGCAAACTTGCCAAGATGATTAAAGATGGTGAAATCTCTGTCGCTGTCAATGGAGCTAAATACAAAATTTCAAGACGATGATGAAGCCTTTGTCGTTCGAGACTAAAGTGATAAAAGTTGTCGCGATGAAATATGAATTGTTTTCAAATTTTTACTTTTCTTGAATTGCAGAAGCAAAACGAATCGGACTCAGAGGCCCCATCGAAATAGTGTTTATACTAGTATCCGCCAGAGGTTTCGCACTGTTCAGGAAATAGGGCATCAGCCAGCTCAAGGAAGAGCTTGACCTTCAATACAGATGATGTATTTCTGTTATCAGATACGATGGAAACTACGATTGGTAAGATTTTCAAATGATAAGAAAAGCGCAAATGTAGTCATGTGGAAAGACAAGGAGTATGAGTACATCACCAAGCGCGTGATACTAAAAAAAATACGAAGCTCACCATTCTTCGCTTACACAATGTCAGCCGAACAGAATGTTGAACAATTGTGTCCGTTGTGAGAAAGGGGCCTTAAATCGGCTTTCCTTTTTAGCTGAATTTATAGGCCATCTTCCCCTAATTTGACTAGTGGTATGTGCCCGAAGTCTTCGAAGCCGGGACGGAGCAAAAGGCCGACAACTTTAATGAGTAAAAATCTTCTCTATGAGGTCGATCGAAACGCGTCCATTTTGGCCATAGAGCTACATCCTTTGGAAAGTAGTATATAGAATTCGAAATACCCGGTGTATCTGTATTACTCTTGTACCTAACATCATTTGCTGCTTCAACCAAGCAATAGTTCGTACTCTCCTTTTGATGTCTCCTTTCTCCACCATAGTTGCCGATATGTGTTCACAGTTTTCTACGTCACAGTTATGTAACATGATCGTTTTGGCCGCGCCCTAGATGGGGACACTTTTTGACCGCCAAATCGTACTTTCAATGCGCGAAGAAATGGTCAAGGAGAACCCGCTAAATGCTAAAGTCGATTTTTCAAATTTTAAATACAGCTATTAACCAGAAAACGCAAAACATATTCGAAACTGGAATTTAGGAACTAATTCGAAACTTTAACGAGAATGGGAGTAACTGGAGGTTTCAAAGAGTTACTTCACTCGACATTCATCTTGTGGATATAATAAAAAACGAAGATGAGGAATGCTTTCGATGGTGCATTTTCAGACACGTCAATCCAGTTATGTCACACCCTGAGAGAATTTCGGACTTGAAAGATAAGGTAGATCAGTTAGATTTCAAAGGTATAGAATTTATAATGAAGTTGAGAGATGTTGATATTTTCGAAAGCAAAAACCCATGAATCTTCGTCAATGTTCTTGGTTATGATAATGAGAAGAAGCATTGTTATCTCATCAAGGATATGAGCAGGCTTCTTTCATCTCCAGTTTCAAAACACGAAAAACAAGTGTACTTCTGTAGGAGATGTCTGAGTTCATTTAGTACCCTTTTAGCAAGATCCAAAAACATCGAAATCTGAAAAGAACATGATCCAGTTACCATCTTTATGCCTGAAGAGGATGGAAAAGTGGAATTAACAACATCAAACTGCAAGATGCCAGTTCCATCCGTGTGCCATGTAGATTTCGAATGCTTCACAGTTATTTGAAATTTAACAAGCCGAAAAAGATTTCTGTCATCTTCCACAACCTCTCAGGTTATGATGCTCACTTGTTCATCAGGAGGTCTTCAGATGGAAATGATGAAGGTATCTTCTACATCGCTAGCACTGAAGAAACATACATATCATTCACGAAAAAAGATCATCAGTGATTCATTTATTGTCATCGCAAAAGATGTCAAAGGGTAAGAAAAAGAAAAGAAAAGAAAGTAGAAGTAAATTTTAACTTGATATTCATCAATAGCCTTACATAATAGCCTTACATGCATGCTGTTATCTCTGGCTGATTTTTCTTAAAATCTTCCAAACGACGAGGGATCATCCCAATATGACTACTTTGATTCACTTGTAAAAATGAAAGACACGAAGCTGCCGTCAAAGGAAGCATACTTTTCAAGGCTTTGTAATGAGCACATCAAATATGGAGACTACGAACACACTCAAGAGGTTTGGAAGAAGTTTGGATGCAAACGATGGCAGGCTATCACGATCTGTATCTCAAGGCGGATGTTCTGATACTCGCAGACGTTTTTCAGAACTTCAGAAAGGTTTGCATGAGAAACTACTGGCTTGATAGTGCATGTTATTTCACAGCACCTGGTTTGGCTTGGAACGCAGCCTTTAAGAAGAAGGGTATCACTTTCGATCATCTAGTAGACTCAGACATGCTTTTGATTATTGAGAATTGAATCAGAGGAGGAATTTTGAATGATTTCAAAGAGACAATAAGTGTATGAGAGACTTCAACCCTGAAGGGGTGGGGGAGGAAGCACTTTCATCCCATATCTGGATGCTTCGGAACTTGAGAAGTGTAGGGCTTTGCAAATCCTGATTCAGACATTGAATGCATTCTTGAGGTCGATCTTGAATATCCAGATCATATTCACGACCTTCATAATGACTATCCACTAGCTCCTGAGAGACTGATTGTTAATAAGGTTGAAAAGCTCATCCCGAACTAGAATTATATAGAGAATTATGTGCTTCACTACAATGAATTTGAAAACGATTCAGCAAAGGATCAAGTTTTAACAGTATGCGTGGCTGAAAACGTACATCGACTTGAACACCAAACTTAGGACTACAGCCAAATCAGAATTTGAAAAATACTTCTTCAAGCTGATGAAACATTCCGTCTTAGAGAAGACCATGGAGAATACAAGAAACAGGGTGAATGATATAAGATAGGCCGGCGACAGTAAAACGGAAGTTAAACTTTCTTCAAAAGTCAACTGCAAACACATCACAATCTCCGATGAGAATCTGATAACAGATCACATGCAGAAGAATTACCTGTATTTCGACAAGCCAGTCTACCTACATATGACTGTCCTCGACTTGAGCAAGACTTTGATGTATGATTTTCATTATAATTACACGAAGATGAAGTATGGTGAGGGAGTGAGACTATTGTTTACAAACTCTGACTCACTGATGTATGAGATCACTGACCGAAGACTTTTGTACTGATATCTCTGAAGATCTAGATTTAAAGTTTGATGCATCAAATTATCCAAAAGACTACCCAATTTATCCAGCAAAGAACAAGAAAGTCATCGGGATGATGAAAGTTGAATCTGGAGGAAAGCAAATTTCGGAGTTCGTTGGTTTGAGAGCAAAGTTGTACAGCTATAAGACTGATAAATATGAAAAGAAGAAATGCAAAGGAATCACAAAGAATGTAATCATTAAGAATATCGGTTTTGAAGACTACAAGAGAACTATTTTAACAAATTCCACACAGGAGGATGAACTGTGTAAGCTCGCCAAATGATGAACTTTTCATTTAAATTGTGGACGAGATAGCCCTCTCAGCAAACGATGACAAGAGGCACAGATCAAAAGACAAAATAACTACTCGTACTAATGGGTATAAACTATTACGAAAGAAGTGAAACTCAAGAGAATATGAAATTTCTACAGAAAAAATATAGATGTTTTCTAAAATGAAAGTCGCCGATAGAATTAAGGTGAAATGAAGTTGACTCTCCCACCAAGTTGATTTGTCCCAGAACTGGCATATCTCTACTACTGTATTTAAGGGGGTAAGTTTCTAAAGAAACGTCGGTGGGAGAGTATAACAGGGTAATTTAGTATTATCAACTGAGTTGATAACGTGAATTTGCTACGGTAAAGAGTTTCAAAGCTGACGTTTCGAGCGTTAGCCCTTCGTCAGAGCGAATGGAGGAATCGTGGAACACACAATTGTGTGCTGCACAACTTTTCCATTCGCTCAAATACTAAAATACTAAATTACCTTGTTATCCCCACTACTGCACTCTTACTTTTCCTTGTTTTTCGATTTCTATGTTTTTTCTTTTGCTCTTTTAGTTTTCTCTAATGTCTGATTGGAATTTTAGTATCTTGCAGTCTATTAGTTTTCCCTGATGTTGATTGTTATCTTAGCATTTAGGGCACTTTTTTTCCGTTTTGTTCGATTGTTATGTTAGTATCTGAGGCACTTTTAGTGTTCCTCGTTGTCCGATTATTACGTTTGCATCTCCATACATTTAATTATCCCCGTTGTGCGATTTTTACGTCAGTATCTCGCACACTTATTTTTTCTTGTTGTTTGATTGTTACGTTGGCATCTTGTGCACTTTAAGCTTTCCTTCTGATGCAATTGCTAGGTTAGTTACTCGCCACTTTTAGCTTTTCTTGTCCTGTTGTAACGTTAGTATCTCTTGTGCGCTTTTGGTTTTCCTTGGTGTCTGATTGTTACGTTAGTAACTGCCACTCTTTTACAGTAAATGATTTCAACCCGGGGGTAACATGTAAAAGTGTTGTTTGATCGACCGGGTGACTAAAGTCGTGGGAAGGACTGTTATGGGAAGTAGTGCATGACGTTTCGATAACCTGAGCAAAGTCCTCACCAGAGTCAAGTGAGTGGTTTTTGTCACTCAAATGTTCCAAGTCCGGTTCGTATAAACTGATTGGTCAGTTTTGCCGTTCTGACCAATCAGTTTGGTTGATGTCCCATCTGATTACTGATTTGTGTACTTTTACTATTTCTTTGTTATTCGATTGTAGTTTGTACACTTTTATTGATCTTTTTTTCTTATTATTGCGTTAATATCTCGTGAGTTTTTCGCTTTCCTTTGTGTTGGATTGTTACGTATGTCCTGCACTTCTAGTTTTCCTTGTTTTCTGCATGTTAATTTACTGTTTCGTACGCTTTTTGTTTTTCTGGTTGCCGAATTCTTACCTCTATATATCGCACACTTTCATTTTTGCTGTGTCGGATTGTTATTTTGGGTATCACTTGCACTTTAAGTTTTCCCGTTACGTTGGTCTCTCGCGCTGTTTTAGTTTTCCTTGATCTCTTGTTTGTTTCGTTAGTATGTGTCAGACTTTCAGTTTCCTTGTTTTCCTATCTTCACCTTAGTACTTCTCGTTTTTTAAAGTTTCGTTGGTTTCCCAATTGTTACGCTAGTGTTTCATACACTTTTAGCTTTCCTTGTTTCTTGATTGTTACGTTAGTATCTCTACTCTTGTATACTTTTACTTTTCATTTTTGTCGCCGAATGTTACGTCAGTTTTTTTGCACTTTCTTAAATTTCGTTATTGCCCGATTGTTATGCTATCTTGCACGCTTACAGTTTTCCTTGTACCCTGTTTGTTACGTTGAGCTCTCCTGCAATTTTAGTTTAATTTCCCTACCACTAAGGAAACTTACCGTAGAAGGATATTGCTGAGGCACAGGAGAAACTTTTCGGGCCGTTTTTCGTATTGTCTTTCGTATGCCGTGAAGAACCATTAAAACAATTTCTAAAGTGAAATAGGAAATTTTATTGTCCTAGCCCTAAGAAATATACTTCAGATTCTTGTGATAATTTTCAAAAAATCAATGAAAATCTGACCGTGTGAACATCGGTTCTGACAACCAAACTGTTCAATGAAACAGCTTCGTATTTGGCTTTAAGACATGTACTTGCAGCAGCTATGTTGCCGCAAATGTTTTCGAATAGTACCGGTATGCCATGGGTGCGCTAATCCTTACGGGAAAAAACATGAAGGACAACTGGTTCGGAGCGTGAGCTCAATAACATCTTTCTTCACTTACATCAACTTGATTATAATTTTCAATCGTCATTTGCATCATCGTTGCACATAAACATAATATATCGACATTCCACTTCCTAGAAATATGCAGGAAGTTTGTCTCCATGGACCTTATAAAACGGCATAGCTTGCCACAAGTCTTCTATAGTTCAGTGGCAGAGCGCGCCAATGGGAAATGGGAAAGGAAATGGGAATGGGAAATGGGAAAGTCAAAGTTTAAGGACGAATCACAAGCTTGACTTGCTGGAAAGGTCAGGCAAACCCCAACATCTCAGACGACTGATACCTCCGTCTGGATAAATAGTTAGCCGTACATGTGAAACGACACCACATTCTTCAAGCTTGGAGAAGAAGTGACCCTTGTGTGGAGACAACTGAAAAATAGGAAATGTATTTATCAATATATAATAAAAGTAAGTTCACTACAAAATCTTAAAAGGTCAATCCCTTTAAAAATAATAAAGTAATGCACCACCCGAAGAGGCTTCCTTTCACAGGCTTTAAGGGTACTCCAAAGAATTCCACGAACTGGGGTGGACTCCACGATAAGGAAAACTACCAAAGACACAAAAAATCTCTGAACACGCGCGTGTCAAGCAAGAAATACCGCGCGAGCAAACTTCATCATGATAAGAGTAAATTAACAGGTTTGCAAAGTGAAGGAGCCAATTCCGAGCGCTGTAGCGGTGCTTTGTTGTAATTCAACGTGCTTGAGGTAAGGTATAAATAAATCAAACATGTCCAGGGAGAGATCCTCAAAATGAAAGATATTGCCTCAGCATCTTTAAAAAACCTTCCGCCCCATTCTCATTGGAAGAAAAGTAAGTAGGAATAGGCAACACTCATCGTTTTAGCTTAAGATAAAAGATCGCGAATTTTTAGGGTTTAGCCCTTGTAAGATTTCTCTTACAAAACAGCAAACTGTTTCCTTTTTTTCTTCTTAAAAAAGGACTTTTCCACCGTAAAAATATAGAGGTCTACCGATATATTTGTTTTGATCTTGAGGTATATTCCTCTTTTTCCTATGGCCTCCACAATCAGATCAGGTGGGTGGTTCAGGGAACCATCCTGTTTGTGACATAACCTCGATCAAGCTTATTACTGAAAAAATTCTGAAAGCGTTTTGTGCAGCTGTTTTGCTTCAAAACATGTTTAGAAATTAAATTAGAAAAACAAGAAGGATGTGGTATGGCATAACTTAAAAAAAGAATAGAGCACCTTGGAAGTGGGTAAAATTGTTTTCCATTTTAGTGATGACCAGTCATCAGTGGAAGCATCTAATCTTTTAAGGTATGGCACAAAGACTCCTACCAAGAATAATAACAATAATAATAACAACAACAGCAACAATAGTAATAATGACAATAATCATTATAAACAATACCAAACTTATCAAAGAAACTACCGGCTGCAAAAAATTAGGGAAACTAATCAGAAATTTAAGGAAGACTTCATAAAATGAAAACTCGTGAACAACCTCCAATAGCTGTTATAAGGTGTTCAGTATGATTTTGTTCAGGGTCTATGATTTTCTAACCTGTAACATTCTCTTTTATCCTGTTGTTGTACATTGCTTTTTTATCATCTTGGGTATGATGATTCCCTTATAAATTGTTTATGGAATACTCGCTGTCACTGACAACATTAATGATACCAGTATAATTTACAGTGTACAGTAGTGTTTGTAAACTCATCAATATGCACCCCCCCCTCCCTCAGAGTTCCCCACCAGGAGCCAATCCCCAGACTTTCAGACTTTGGGCTGATCTTGCACTGAGTTACTGAGAATTATTTGGTGAGCTACATGTAGTACGTCATCACTACAAGGTAGGTTCAGATATTACATGCATCCTGCATAATTATTACCATCAGCAATGCTGCAATTGTGAATGAATAGTCAGAGTAAGAATTATGGCAAAGTCACTTAGTGCAGTCCCCAAACAAAGATATTGTTTGTCTTGTGACAGGTTTGGGTGAAAGAAATCTGAGTGCCCCCTTTAGAATCAAACCCCACATCCTCCAGTGTCACCCTTCACCAAGCATCCTAGTCTTAAATGACTTTAAATATATGAAAATCATGTAAGTGAACTTTAGGTTAAGAAATGAATATGAAAGAGATATTTGCAGTGATGAAAGCTACTTAAGCAGTAGCTAAAATAAGGCATGAAAAATTTAGGCCTCTATGAGATGATACGCCCTCATTTTCACTACCGCTTAAGTTTTGTTCATTATTGTGAAGATCACTCATATTCACATCCTAGATTTGTTATCATGATTACCACTGTTATTATTGTGACTCTTATTTTTTTATGGTATATCCAATTTGGTCTGTAATCATTCTAGTGATGAACAAAATCAAAAGACATGCTGAGAGTCCAATTTGTTTATTACAAGTACCATTACAGACAGAACTGGACAACACAAAATCCTACCACCAATCCATATCCAATAGTGTACACATACAGCATGTCCAATTACACAGGCATGTGTATACTGTCCTATAACACTGACCAATTACAAGCATGATGCAAACACTGTCTAAATGGTGCTCAAATTGGGCTGGTGAGAAACAATCACCTTCCAGTATTTTGTTATAGTTTTGATCTTATCAGGATCAATAATATTATCAATATTGAAATAATTAATATCCTTGTCATGGATCATCATCACCATTTAGTTAATTTTACCTTCCACTACACAGGAATGGGGAAAATTGCCTTTAAAGTGATTGGTGTCAATTTCAATCTACAAAAACAAACAAACAAACAAACAAACAAAAGAAATAAGAAAGCACAAAAATTTAATTTTCTGCAACTTCACTTTCCTCTAGCTAGAAGACAGTAACTGAATTCTTTATTGTATTTTATATGTATAATTAAAAAAATCCCACCTTTTTCAAAATTCCTTGATGTGCTAATTGAATAACTGCCCATTCACAACCTGTTATTGAATGATATAAATGTGTTTATGGTATTGATGATTAATCAGCAATACATTTTTAGTAGGCCTGATTAATGCGAGTGTTTATGTTTGCATAAGGCAACTTACAAACAAGTGTCATTCATTTTTTATACTTTTGGGAAAAAACAATACTAATGTAAACTTAATTTTGAATTTAAAGGAGAGGAGGCACAGTCAAAATAAAAAACATAAACTGAAAGAGGAAGGCACCTGCCAATTCCAGGCTACATTAGCTATAGGTGGATCCTCACTCTAACAGATTCCCATTCTGCAAAATTCACATATTTTGTGAGTAATTGTTTACATTGATGTTCTCTTTCGTGGAATGGATTTCAGTATTTGTAAAAACACTACAATCCAAAGCTTGAATTTTAATGCCCCCTTTGATGTGGTTGACCCACTCCTTGTGACTGAATACCTTAGAAAATGACTTTGGTATAACAGATACTGCTCTTAAATGGTTGCAGTCTTACTAATCATTTTCGAAAACATGCCCTCTATCAAATGAGTCAACTTATCCTGTAGAGTGCCTCAAAGAACCTGTCTGGGTTCCGTTCTTTTTTTTCTCCTCTGCTTGTAAGAAAACATTATTTCCACCTGTGCATGCCTTTGTAGACAACACTCAGATCTACTCCTTATTTTCATTTATCTCATAATAAATGACTCTATAGAGCTGAATTCTTGATTTTTGGTACCTGTGGTCAGCTGTCCACAATAAATATCGACCAACTCTAACATGGTTGGAGACTCAACTGTTGAGCCAGTAAAAAGTGCCAGAAATTCAGGTTCTTGGTTTGACTAAAGCATGACCAAGGATTGTCATAAAGGGAACAATTGCCGCAAAGCTTTTAAGGGTCTCTACAAAACCAAACAACTAAGAAATCACATCCTAACACATCTCACCCTCATATCATATTATTTCTACCTCAAAGACCTTCATTGACTACCTGTACAGTTTTGAGTCAAGTTCAAAGTATTATTATCTGTTTTAAAAACTTTTGTTGGTATGGCACCATGTTGCATCTGTCATCACATCAGAGAAAAGGGATTTTTCAGAACTTCTCTGCAGTCCAATGAACCTGCTGTGTTAGAGGTGTCTTATGTGAGTTGCAAGAGTTTAGGTGATCAAGCCTTAATGTCTCACTGGTCCATCTAAGTGGAATAGTAGCTTGCAAAGTTGATTACAACGCCTCATAACTATGTTACTTCTAAGAAACAGATGAAGACATGCCCATCAAAAAAGCATGATATTTAATGGTATTTTAGATTTTAAATTTAAATATTTTAATTTTCTTCAAATTGTAAAGCCCTTTTGAAAATTTCAGATAAAAAGTGCTTTTGAATATTTTATATAAAAAGCACTATATACAAATTAATCATTCTTCTTATTATGAAAAACCTGAAAAGCCAAAGAGGAAATTAGGTAACACTATGTAAGACTTCCTTCTAGAGTTTTATGATCTTTTTCTCCCTTCTATCCCTTTTTTTCTTGTTTTTAAATCTGAGATAATTCATGAATTTTTAAGCTGATCCTATTAAAGAACTGCTCCATTTTGTAATAGGATAACATCAAGGACAACTTTTCATATTCTAACCTTGAGGTCAGAACAAATAATATTGTTGCAAGGACTCTGTTTCAAAATACAAACATAGCTCTGACATCTCTTGCAAAATTGTATTGATTTGTAATTGGAGGAGCTGATTTTTCACTTTCCTGCTCTAGATGAAAAATAATCATATCTTCAACTTTTCCTTTTGACCTCTCCTTCCCATGAATTTTCTGCTCTTCATTTCTTTTCCATCTGCCTTCATGACCCCTGTTTCTTCTTTTTTTCATGTTTTTTTTTACCAGATCTTCATCATTTTTCTCTGGACCTTTTCACCTTTTGAATTTTTTGTTACTGAAATCTATTTTGTGTGGTATCACAAGCCCTTTGACTTTTCTTTTCAAGTCCCTTTTAACTAGATCTTTGCCTTCCAACCCCATTATTTTTTCCTGCTCTCTTTTGTATTCTTCTCTACCACAGATGTTCCTGACTTCAGCTGTGGTATTACTTGTTCTTTGTTATATCTCTACATGTGCAAGCAAGCCTTTTTAAATTGCTTTTGAGCTACTCCCAACTTTCTTCTTGCCTCTAAATTTTTGTTCCATATCTTTCTACCTCATTTCTGACCATTAAGTTAACATCGTCTCCTCAACATTGACTTTGAATCGTTATTTCCATTTGACACAGCTAGTAGCTGTCAATAAATATCCTGGGCATGCTCAGTGTAAATTGTAAAATACACAAAAAGTGTTCTCAACTGTGACATAGAATGTGATTTCAAGCCAAAAACCTGAATTGTTAATCAACTTCTCACATACATCTTTTTAACATCTACTTGCCTATACAAAGCACATGTGCAATGATCAATCTGGTGCCCATAATACACCTTGCCATTGCACTGCTCTCAAGTATGTTCACTTCACTAGATTGCACATATCACATTTATTTTATGTTTCCTTGCCAATGGAAATTAGATGTCCTAGTCACAGATGGATGCATACATAGACATTACCTACTCCAACATCATCACCACACATGCAATGCAAAAACCTGTGCCAGCAATGTAACAGGTTGCTTGCTTTAAAAGTAACATCTCGTAAGTATGGTGAGCATTGACCATTGTATAGTCACTTGATTTCTTGGCTTGATTGATTGACAAATTTTCTGAAGTATGGAGCTAAGTTGCAAGTTGTAGAAATGCAAGTAGTAGAAAAAAGGGGGTTCTGGTGCATTTTGAAAACAACCTTGATTTTTACAGCAACTCATGAAATTTAACCTTAACTTCAAAAAACATTTCCTATGCATTTTGGAGACAACCTTGATTTTAAGGCACCTTGAATTTTTCACATGTAAATAATATTCACAATGTCTCACTCGTGAGTTCTGAAGAGGATGTGAATGTTATCATCTTGAAAGATCATCTCGAACAATTCTCTTGAAATATTCTCTTGTTTGGCCATCAGCATGTTCATTGTTTGCATGAAGATTTTCAAAACAGTGTCTTTGTAAACAAGAAGTTGTCTCATTAATAAGTCATGCTTTCAAGCCCATGGTTAATGATGTTGAGCTCAGCATCTGAGAGGATTAAAATGTGACATTTAACATTCCCTGAGCCTGATGCTTTCCTGTTAATTGTGAGCTGAACTCCTTCTTCTATATCCACCAATCTCAATCCATTTCCATAAAGATCATTGTCTCTTGTACTCCTGAGATCGATGAAAAGAGCAAATGATTTTCATGAAGGTTTAAACTAAGACTGTCATACTTTTCTCATTTACAGAGACAAGCTTATGACAAAAGAACAAATCGAGGCACACCACAACTTCTTCATAAGAAGATACAAAATTGATACCCATCCTGTCGAATGAAACCATGAAGCATGCTTGCATGTGCAAAGACTTGAATTTCAGATGATGTTGCAAAATTCACGCATATCATGTGTGATGAAGCAAATGCATGAATTATTCATACAAACAATCCACACCCCGATGGTGCAACAAGAGAAGCATTCAAGAGAATTTTTCAAGAGAAGCGTTCAAGATGACCACTCAAGATAATAATATTCAGACTACTGAAGATGATAATATTCAGAACTCATGAGTGAGACATTGTGAATATTATTCACCTGTGAAAAATTCAAGTTGCCTTGAAATCAAGGTTAAATTTCATGAAATGCCTTAAAAGTCAAGGTTGTTTTCAAAATGTACCAGAATCCCCCTTTTTCTACAACTTTGCATATGTGCTCTGTGATCACAGCTGGTGATAAAAGATGTTTGTAGAGAACTCTTACAGCAGAGGGTAATGACAACATTTTGCTCTCAGAGCTATAATAATTAAAAATCTAAACATCATGCATCAAATAATTTATGTCAAGTTTATTTATATCCATTTTCATTCCTTTTTTTCACAGTTAACTGCAGAGGTCACAAGTACAGGGATCTTATTAAAAAGTTTCAATTGACTAACCTGGTACTTTTAAGCATCCATCTTCTCCTACCTCAATTATACTAGGACGATCAAGCTACAAAAAACCATTTACTAGTTAATTGTTATGAGACATAATGCTATGATCAGTGCCATGATCACTCTCGCCATTTTGCATTGATAGTCACCAGATTCTATTTTTCTGTGTGCAATTTCACATTTTATATGTCAACAAAATGCAGAAAGAACAAATCAGGGACACAAGAGTACGAAGCCAGGGTGTAACTGTTGTTCTTACCACATTATGGTATGAGAAAACAATTCTCATTGACATCTGTAATTCCCAAAGTAGAAATCTGTAATTTGTGAAATAGAAACCTGTTGATGATTTGTGAAATAGAAACCTGTTGATGATTTGCGAAATAGAAAACCGCTAATGATTTGCAAAATAGAAATTTGTAATTTGCAAAATTGAAGTCTGTAACTTGAGAAAAAACAATCCCTGTGGAAAACTCCACAGGCCAGAAGAATGGATCAGTCAGTTCACTGCAAGTGGGATTTGGGTTTGCAACCTACCAAATAATGATAACCATACAAGAACTACCAAAAGTGAGAAATGAAAAATTTGTGTGGTGTAGTTTGCAAAATCTCCACCGCATTATCTATGTAAAGGGAAATTTCCTACTCAGGCCTTACTCCAGGCTAAAGGCACCATATATTTAGCTGTACTAAATTATAAGGTGTAATCAATGAGGGTATTATTGTTGTTGATAAATAATTATAATTCCTGGTGAATGGATTTCATTAACTTGAAAGCTCTGAACTTTCTAAGTTGACATTGTCTTTCCACTTTAAAATTTAAGCATAAGAGAATTTTAAGATAAACTCCTTGATGAGAACTTCAAATCATTTAGAATTAATTTTGTGCATTGCTTCATCCACCAAAGGGAACAATGTGGACTATTAAAAAAAGGAGGGCTGCTATAGAGAGGTTCCAACCAAACAAATTCTTACCCTGCGAGCCGTCTCCCAGCCTTCACCCATATTAGCTGCTAACCCAGGAGCAATAAGATTGCGAGGGTGCCCAAAGTGCATGTCACTCCAACCTACAACCATTCCACCATTCTCCATAGCAGCCAGGTCAACAGGCACCTGTATGGCAAAAATGTGTTTATCCTGCTTAACCATCACACAAGGTGTACTGAGGCAGTTGGCAGTGGTAATATTTGTGAATGTTTCATTCTATCTTCCTATCATGGCTACATCAACATTGACCAATGTGTATTTGACTTTATTTTGTGTCTTCTTTGTGTCTCCTCCGGCCCTGTACCCACACAGCTCTTTTGGATTTTCCAAGGGAGTGGATTGAAATTGTGGGCTTTAGCTTCAAATAACATGCATGAGAAAATGAGTTAGGCCTCTCCATGAATGAAGAATTTCTTGTTTTGACTCGAAGAAAAAAAAGAAAGAAATTTTAACTGCAGAATATTTTTAGTTGTTGCCCTGGGTGTACCCTTCTTTTGAATGTAAGTAAATTCCATTTTGGTTGAAAAAAAATTCCAAAATTTTCCAAAATTAGTGGTCATATGATTAACTGCTTATGGAATGAGTTTGGCTCTAGGTCACAACACATGGACCCAGGGCAATCAATAAGTAGGTAGTATTGTAGTGATAGATATTTCCTCCCAGCCTCCACTCACCAGTACTAAGAGAAGGGTGGAAGGTTTTAAAATTTATTGCTTTTAAGTCTGAGTTTACTATATTAAAGAATAAAAGAACTGTAGGATGTCACTATTTTCAAAGTAGTAAAAATTTAACCTTGTTTTTGTCCAAGTGATTCCAATCCTTGACTGCTTTTCCATACACTCTTAGTCGTGCAACCCCACCATCTATAAAATAAAAAAAAAGCAAAACAGTAACTTGTGATTATTTATACCCTTAGGGCATAGAATGAATTGTCTACACTATGACAAACTTGTCCTGGTAAAATATAGATCAAACTACATTTAAAATCAGATTTCAACTTCTCAATAATTTATAGTATCACTAAGCTCCAGAGAAAGGGCAAAGGTGGTGAAGAATACTCTACAGTCTACATCAGATATGACAGCTTTCTCCACCTCAGCTTTGGTTGGGAGATTAGTAAGTGTTTGTCATTGATGGAGAAGGGCTGTCGAGAACACTATTATATGCTATGAAGTGTTCAGCCCAGCCCTCTACAAACTCCTCTTTGTCAGTGATCAGGTTATTCCTGTTTGCAACATTTACAACTACTCGTTGCCTATTTACAACTACTCGTTTCAGTAGTGTTCATAGCTGCGAGGATCTCCTAATTTCATCTTTCCACCGCAGTGCAAATATGTGAATTTTCATATATCTAAAATCTTCAAGGAGGGGAGATGTTCCTGATGGAGTGAAGCCATAGACAGTCTTGAGCACGCTGTTCAAATTTTTCTGTAGTTTTAATCAACAAAGGACTGGAAATCCTACAAGTTGCTCTCATTAACTTACCTGGATAGATATTAAGTCTGAGATGAGTCCACCTTTGGGAGTTGTTGATGTTGAAAAAGTTATGAGCTGTCGAAGGGTAACCTGGTTGTAGCTTTGTCATTGGTAAAATATATGTCCATTCCTGCATCAGAGAATAAAACAAATCACACACTCAGTTGTGCACCAAAATGTTGTGGCTGATGTGTGAGTTCATTAGTTTATCAATATAAATGTCACATCACATTTAACCCTTTAACTCCCAACATTGCATTCCCCTGTCTGTCAAATGATTCTCATTATGTTAGTATGGAGAATTTGGTATTGGATCAATTATTTATCCCATCATTGATATTTTTCTTTATTCTCATCACTTGTACTGCTAAAGTAAGGAAAAATTCTGTCTTAGTCAGTCATGGGAGTTAAAGGGCTAACAGATATTTCGAAGTGACACTTTTAAGGGCACACATTAAAAGGAGTGTAACAAAATAATCCATTCAAATACCTGATCCTAAAAGAACTCATAATTGTTGTACTTGAATGTTCACGTGAGTGTGATTAGATATTTTGAAACATCTTGGGTATTTCACATGTGATAAATTGAAACCTAAACAGACCCAACATTTAAGAGGCCTGTATCATTTAAGACAGTATCTGAGAGCTATAGTATCATTTGACTCTGTGAGTAATAGAGAAATCCATGAAGTTCCTGCACTGGTAACAATTCAATGAAACAGTCACAACGGTGACCTGTGAGTTAAGTGTTAAATCTGAAGGAGCCACTTTCCAGACACCCCGAATAGCAAAGCTCATCTGAAGCCACATGTAGAATGCCCCCACAATCACATTGTCTGTAGCAATGGACATAGTACACCTAGGATAGGGGGTATAATTAAAGAGACTGCAGTCTCCCTTATGGGTGACCCTAAAAGCTGGAACAAAGGAAGAACGGAATGGCAGAAAATGACCCCAAATCCTAAAACATGGAGTGGTGGAAAATGACCCCAAATCCTAAAACACAGAACAGTGGAAAATGACCCCATATCCTAAAATACGGAATGGTGGAAAATAACCCCAAATCCTAAAACACGGAATGGTGGAAAATAACCCCAAATCCTAAAACATGGAAAGGATGTCATGTTGCGCAAACTGTTTGTACAAAGGCACTCAAGCGCTTAGCATATTCATTCCCACAACAATAACGTGTGTGACTAAAATCAAGTGTTATTAATTTCTTTTCCTTTACTGAAAGGTATGAATAATAATGAACCATTATGCACAAAAAGATGGCTACATTTTCATGTTGTAAACCTGTTTAATTACCTTTTGTTATGCTAAATTTACCAAGAGTTTTAGTTGCAGCATAAAAAGTCACACAACATGTGAAAACCAACTTGACATACCACATTACAATAAACAATTGTAACTTTGATACGTTCCCTGGTCACATCTGCATTGATTTAATGAAACAACAATATACATATGCTTGTAAATGTGAGAACATAACAGTGTTTTCAGGCTTCTCAAAAGATAACAATGTTCAGCCCCAGCTCCAAACTTAGACTAGCATGTGAGCAGGCCCTCATTATGAGTCCTTCAATACGAATGTTTCTTCATCCACAATTAAGTTTTAGGCCTTGAGTAACACTAGGTGAAGAGAGGTTTGCAAGGGATCCTGCACATGGGAATTTCTCAATGGGTGAAAAGGCAAAAGAAAGTTAGCAGAAGGTAGCCATCAAAAGGAATTTGAAGAATTTCTTCTCGACCAGGTGCCCAAAACAAATTGTCAACTCTAGGGCGTTTAAATTGCCCTTCCTGAAAGGGAAGTATAATTCAGACGGATCTCTGGATTGTCACGGTTTACCATTATTTGCACAGGAACAGTTGCAAGACAAAGAAGAGGCTATCAGTCGAGGATCCCATGGTTTGGTTTTTGTGGCAAGAAAAAATTCTGAGAAGGTTGTAATCAAGAAGCTATTAGGTGGAGATGAGAAAAAAAGCTTCTTTTCCCCAAAGAAACAAAAATACTCCATGGGATTAAAAGTGAGCATAAAGTTAAGTTTAAAGCTGTGTGCATGCAACCGTTTGCAACAATTCTTGAATATTTGTTTTTCGACTTCACTCCCTTCGGCAGCTCAAAAATTGTCTGGACCAATTTCTTTCACAATTTTTTTAAACAAATTTTTAAAACTGAACTAATGAGGAACACTTTGCAAATTGTAGTTGCAAAACTTCTTTACTCTCAAATGCATTTCGTCTAGCTGTCGTAGACTTCTCCAGGGAGTTTTACAAGTTGAAACTAAATGCCTGTATTTATAAGCCATAGTTAGAGGCTATACAGGGGCCAGTGACCACAAAGGCTTGACCAAACATACGAACAGGAGCAGGCAAAGTTGTGAAAAATTAAAAAAAAAAAATTTTAGGATTTGGGGTCATTTTCTGCCGTTCCATGTTTTAGGATTTGGGGTCATTTTCCACCATCCTACCGTTCTGGCTTTTAGGGTCCCTCCTCCCTTATGGCTCATAGAGTTTTGCTTGTCAAACAATTTGCTGCCCTCCTTCCAAGGATTATGGCTATGAAATGGAGACCAAATACTGTAATCCAGATTTATGGTACATGTTTATTTGAGGTGATAGCATTGACTCAAAGTAAGGTTGTCAAAATGAAACTAAACTGCAAGTCTTGTGCAATGACAAGGACCAAAAATGATGAATGAAACACTAGGAGGAATAGATAATACACACTGTATGACATTAATGATAAACAACCAAGGGCAACCAGCCATCATGATTCAGTTCTGGAACATTCCATACTGCAACCTCACATCAGATTTCAATCTTGAGAAGGTTTTTGAATTGCAACACCAGTCAAGAAAATACTGTGATCAAGTTCAAGGTGAACTCCTTGAAATTTCAAAGAAACATTCTAGGGAGAATTGTCTGTAGTGTGGACTGATCAAACCCCCTAAGAACCACTCTGTCAAGATTATATGTAATGTTAAAAGCAAATGGCGAGTATGTAACAGAAAAATATGAACAAGTCAAGTGAGGGACCCGAAAAATATCTAGCTGGATAGCAGGTTAGAGACAATGCAACAGTAGCTGCTCAAAACATCTGGTAGACATGCATGATAAGCATGCAGTACTAGATGCCAAAATGGAAAGGGTTTGGGGTACCACATACGCCAGGCCATGCAACCATGCTAAATAGACTTTGCAATTTGAAGGTAAAGACAAAGTGCCATGGTGTCTTATTGGCCTGGAAGTAGTGCTCATGCTGCAAAAAAGGTCAAAGACCTGCTATATGGGAATTGGCACTTCAGACAATACCCTTTGAAATGTAAATAAATCTCTCAACGTCACTGAGACTGTGACATTGAGAGATTCAACAACAATACACTTTACTGTCTAGGAATGTGCAACTTCAATTGGGGAGGGGAAGGGGGGGTATTTTTATAAGATGTTGTTCAACTCAAACTGCATTTCCTAATGGTTCCTTAATAGCAGCACCTTGAATGTTATGTGTCAATCAATACTGTTAAGTGACTAGACCTAAGGTTCAGTTGACATGGTGTGAGAGTGGTATTCGATCAAAATTTAAATTCATGCAAAATTCATTGCCAGATGGTATAAAATATCTTGGAGAGTGTGAGGTACCTCTGAACAAATGGAGAAGCAAAACCATCAATGGGAACAGTGTAATCACTTGGTCAAACTAAAGCAGTCACACAAAGGGATCAATGTTGGGCTATAACATAACAACATATGACAAAAAATTGCTCTAGGCCTCTTACCCTTTAAATTTTTATGGAATTTAGGGGTACACAGAAATTGACTCTGTCAATTACTCAAATTATGTGTGGGAAAATGAAGAGTGCTGTTGATCAAATGATGGTTAGGATCTTGATACTTTTGGAAAGCAGTTCTACTGAAGATCTTGAGTGAAAACATTTTATGGTTATTTTCTAATAATTACCTTTCTTCGAAATTTTGATAGCATTAACTAAGTATTTGTTAAAAATACCAGCCAACTTTTGTCCTAAGATGTCAAAATTCTGAAAAACATGAAAACTGATGAAGTGCGTGTTAGTTGAGATCTCTTGTACATGTAATTCTCTTGCCATCCAAATAGTGCATTCTTCTTCACCAATAAACTAAAAGTAGGAGTCAAAGTTTACAGATAATGATTCTTTACATACCTGTGTGAGTTGGGCTACTTTTCTTACCCAGTCAGCACAAGCTGCACTTCCCATCATACTCTTTCGTTGTGGGAATATCACTGAATCTGATGTTAAATCAAATAAAAATTCAAAATGAAAATGATAGGTAAGCTACAACTTACAGCATCTATGAATTGTATCTATGAAAGGACATGGTATGGTATGGTATGGTATTTTAGAGGTACTTCAAAAGTTCAGCTTCAAGAAATCCAAGATATTCCTAAAAAATTTTACTCATTCATGTGCCCCTCCAATTCAACAAAACAAATTTTGCTTTAACTTGATTTGGACATAACCTGATTTGTGATGGTTGAGCTCACTGTTAAAACAAGTTTTGCTGGACAAGGGAACCTTAGCTATAGAATAAACCCCTTAGAAAGCCCCAAGAACAAGCCAGCAGCAACAGTTCTAAAACTAACTAACCTGTACTTTACAGTAAAGACGTTGATGCTAGAGATAGCACAAAGATTATTGTGAGTCCTATTTGAAAGACGTTAAAGTCTAAACATTAGGAGACGTTATCACAAAAGCAGAATATTCTTCTTATATATTTAGACCATGAGCAATGGAGAGGTATTAGTTTCAAACCCTTGAGCTGTTACATGGCATCTTCACAAAGAGCTGGAGATGTTTAGTCCAAATACTCTTACCATTTTCAAGGCAGGCAGCTTGAATAGAAGCTTTAGGAGGATAGTTGCCTGTGAAGTATGACGTATCAATATCAAGTCCGTGGATTACTCCAGGTATCCCAAGTTTTATTATACACCAGTCATGCCCAGGAATTCTCTTACGCCTTGTTTCCCATCCATCCATCCACTTGCCGTATGATGTGAACACTCCTTCACGCCACTCTGGAGGAGCAAGCTACAAGATTTAACTAAGTTAAATATGAGATACAGCCTTTATTAAGAACTTAGCCGGCAGACTTCAATGAAGCTTTAAAATTTTTGAGAAAGCTGACACAGCCAGCTGAATGTTAATTTTGTGTTGTTGCTATTTCTTAATTAAATTAAAGGTTTAAATAAATTTGAGAAGAAAACATGTATGAGCTGATCTTTCTAGCAGAGCTTAATTTTGTTATCGTCTCACAGTACTTTTCTCTTTCCAGGTGTATAAAGTAGTACCCGCAAATTGTTAGAAAAACCTGGTGAAAAGTGACAATGGGTAACCTGCCATTGAATAGCATCTCATGTTAATTACTTGCTTGTTTTTCTTAGCATTACAAATTATTCATTTGACTCATAATGTTTCTTTTACTTTTTTCCATTTTATTTTAAATTTATTTAATTACAAAAGAAAAAACAGATCAAAACAAAACAAATTTTTATTTTTATAGATTCTTTTCTTTTCCCTTTCTTTCTTTCTTTCTTTAGGGCAAAACATATTCTACACAAAGTATATTATTTTAATATATGTTTTATATATGAGAGAAGGACTGGTTTCAGAGTCAAAGGCCCAGGAGACCTGATCCAGCCAGGGTAGAAAAGGCTTCCATTTTTTTTGTGTTGCTTGGTGTCCTGTTTTCTAAGTGATGTATATGTTTCAGATGAATCAAGAAGTAATGTTTTGAGTTGGATAAAGTTATTTTGATCAACATATCCAAATATAGTGTTTAGCCATTAGGCAGCAAAAATTTATTTAGAGTTTGAAATTGGAGCTGTCAAGCCTAAGACTTAAAGCTGTTTCCATGAGTAGTTGGTTGTCTTTTGGGAGAATCTGACAGGACTGAAGCCATGTTGCAAGATTCTGCCACAACATTTTTGTTTTTTGGCATTGCCAGAATATGTGAAACAGATCTTCTTTTTCGTTATGGCAAAAGTTGCGTTTTCTGTCCTGTCTAATTCCTTTTTTTTGTAAATAGCTATTTGTCGCTAGCCGTCTATGCAAAAATCTGAAATTGATATCTTTTAGTTTTAGAGTTCCTTGTGCACACAGCAGATGTTTGATTGACTTTCCTACAATCAATGTTTCTATTGGTTGTAGAACCGATATCTTTGTGCCACTTCTCTTGACATGGTATTGGTCATTGGCCTTTATCAGATATAAGTTGATAGTATACAATTCTTGAAGACTTTTGGCTTTTTAAAAATGTATTAAAAAGTTGTGTTGTTTGGATTTATTGTTGCAAAAGTTTTATTGCGAAGATTATTCCAAAAAACATTAGCTGTTTTATTTGGATTTCATATTTATTTTGAAAGCTGACAAGGGAAATAAAGTTATTAGAATTATCTGTTGAATGTTTTATTTTTGCTACACTCCTGGAAAGCCATTCTTTATATAATACTGTTGCATTGTTTATTCTTATTAATGAATTTTGCCAAAGAGGTAGAGACAAAAAATGGTCCTTGGACACTATTCTTCCTTCAAAAAAAGTATCTGACCATATTTCTACAATTATTTTAATATGCGGATCTTCAGTTAAGATTTCCTTTAAAAAAACCATTGCCTCCATACTTTCCTAGCTCTAAATTAAAGATAATTTTCCATTTGCTACTGTTTTCTGGATCTAGATATTTTTTAATCCAAGTGGCTTTAAGTGACTTGACTTGATGATAATTATGCAATATCAAATAAAAACACAAAAATCAATATATGGCTCACAATGTTATGTTTCTCCTAACCAACAACTCAGTACTATGGGCATTTTTGTTTATTATACAATTTTCATTTCTATAGAAAGTTTTAACAAGCAAATTTCCCTGATAATCAATAAAAAGATACCCAATATTTACCCAGAGATAAATACTATCTGCCTCTCCTCTTTAAATTGGAATTTAACAAGAGAGCAGAATCTATGAACTCTGATAGATAAATCAGTTAGCATGAGTGTAAGTATGGTTATTAATCTTCAAGTAGTGTTCTACATAAATTGGGTTCCGATTGACACTAATGCTTGATATTTGTAATGTTGCAGCTTATATCACTCACAATTCACCATTGACTATGAACAATTATTATTGATAGAAATCTGCGACATGGTTTGGATTTCCCTGACTTTCCCATAGCTTTTCAGCTAATCAGTTTTCCCCTGGTAGAAATGAAGCTTGAGATTACCTTCAATACATTTTCAGCGACAGCAAACCAATCATCTGTGGCAAACATTATTTCACCTCCCACCTGAAACACAGCAGTCTTGTGTTAGTAAATTCCAGGGTATTATTCTTCCCCATGATTGAAACCCAACGTGCCCTACAAAAAAAAGTGTGGTTACCCTGAAAACTTGGAATCTCAGTGAAAGATACACTGAACAAGGTGTTTTTACCAGCTTTTTTTCAGTTAAACTTATCAAAATGTGCTCTTCATGGACAACAGATATTTCAGCAATGTTTAAAAGTATCATGTAACCTCCAATGACACTGCTAACCTTTATTGTCTTAGTTAGAGTCTCACTAAATGTGAGTGGTATGGCCTTTTCTATAACACTTGGTATGGATGTTACTGAAATGCTCAATAATGGAAGTTACTTTGTGGAGCATTTTGCTTGAAATATATTGAAATTCAATGATTTTCATTGTAAGACATGGTCACAAGGACATCTGTCATATATGAAGACCTTATCATATTGCTGAATTTCATTGTAGAGAATGCAGGTAACAACAATTAAGCTATTATCCATGCCAGTATCTTTCTTGTTCTTCTTGACTTAAAGTAAAATTCAAATTTTTGAAATGAGCACTCATCTTCTTGATTTGAATAACTTACATACACACTTGTTCAGTATGTTGAGTAAAGGAGGTCATTAAAATTTTGAGGACATCCTAGTCATAATAACTTTATAGTGACCATTAATGAAATTAAGGGAAAAACCCTGTTGTTAAGCTTATTAAGTGTACTTTGTTAAAATTCACAACAGCGGAATGTGTGCCTTGAACTTGCCAGATATAATAATGATTTCATTTATATATGGCCAATGGCCTCTCGAATTTGAAGCAAGTTTGGTTTACCTACTAATAACATACATTGGAAAATTTCAGCGTACTCATTGGCTGAGAACACGTCAATTAAATCCGATTGAAAAGAAAGCCACGAAAATGGCGGACAGGTCACGAAAGAGTAACAAAGTTTTGAAACAGAGTTTGAAGGAAAGTGCTGAGAACAAAACCACTCAACAAAGTACAAAAAACTGGCTTAAAGTCTGATATATTCCAAATTACTCAAGAAATCATGTCATTCCCTATAAAAACAATGCGAAGATAACCAAAGTATCGTAGTTTTCACTAGGATTTATTGCTCAAAGATACTCGTAAATGAGTGGTCTAAAGCGGATCAGCTGTTGAGTTCTTACCCTGCAACATGCTAAGTCGTTTAAATCGACGAAGGTCGGAGTGGCCTCACGCGATTTCTTCTCGCCTCTCTGCGCCATGTACTAATTTAAGCGATTCGGTTGTGAAATCTGACCACTGTCTCTTTCGTAATGCACGTGACCTAACCAGGCCAACCAGGGTATGCTCGGCTGTGCTTTAAATCCTCTTGAGCCTGCGTTCTTCTAACCATTATCACGCGGAAAAAGTTAAAAAAATGAATCATAAGCAGTTACTAATTGACGAACGTCAAGAGTGGCTTCTCTTTTGAAATGGCGGTTATGCTCGACAAGGCTTCTTGAGCCTGCGTTCTTCTGGCCATTATCACAGGAAAAAAGTGAAAAAATTCATGATAAATTTAAAAAGAGATATTAAAATAAAATAAATAAGAAAATAAATGAATGAATATTCACTAAAGGCTTACCATAGGCGAGTGGAATGGAAGGAGATGGAGAGGACAACGCGCTTCGTAAAGAGACCAAGTAAAGGCTTGTTCTTGAGTATAGCTTCTGAGCGCAACTGATAACTTTATAGAACTAAGATGGTGGACTGTCAGAGGAACTTTAAATCCCTTAAGAACTGTTACAAAAACAAGGTGAATAAAGACCATGTGTAGCTTCATTACCCAAAAAGTGTTTTTGAGATGAAAATAACCATCTGAAATGTTTTTCACATACACCTAAGGCTCTTCAAACAAAGGACTTACTGAAAATTATTGCATCCTCCTATCTATCAAAAAAATCTAGGCTGTACATCTAAACACCATGTCGACCACCATGTTTGATCCTACATGGGCTAATATCTCCACGATACACTACGAGGTAACTACGAGGACTACGAGGTACCCCTTAGGTTGCTCTGAGATTTGTCTGGTCTGACGGTCTGGGTCCCCCTTAAGCCAGCAATAAAGACCGCTGCCAAATTGTGACGTAGTAGTAAGGAGCAAACTAAGTTTGTCGTACAAGGGTGAAGCCGCCCCATAGGGTCTTCTACGATTACGGTTGGCTTCAAAGTATTGGGATCGCCAACTGATCGAATACGGCTTTTAAACGGTGGAGGATCAGAAAGGCGTGAAACTTCTAAGCAGCTGAGACCTAAGTGCGGAGATGAACTACAAGTCGAGTGCCAGAGTGGATTATTTTCTTTTCGCAACGTTCTTCTTGGCTTCGTTATATTCTAAATGTGTGTAACTTCGTTCAACATTCGAAATTAAGTCCTCTCGCGGCTGAACCGGTGAACCTTGCTTTAGAGCAATAAGAGGAAGAAAGAGGTATATTAAGAATCAAGAGAAAACTCGAGAGTTTGGTGAAAGGCATTTCCAATGTCAAGCAAACCACCTCAAGACCACAAACCTTCTGATGGGGCTCCTGCTTATGTCGACATCGAGAAACTGAAGGAACCAGAGTGCAGAGCATGGCAAAGTGATATGCTGCTCGCTTTGCAGCAGAATGCTGCCCCTGAGCCAATTCGCTTAGCTTGTATGAAGAACCTGCCTTCCAGACCATCGTTCTTTCAAGAAGAGTTTCACGGCCGCATTCCTCGGGAGGAAGTCGACGAACTACTCTCCGGTCCTAATGGTCCAGTCAACGGAAGATACTTAGTGAGAGAGAGTAATAGCTCACCCGGCGACTACAGCCTGTCCTTAAGTTACGGTGGACATATTGTTCATTATAGACTATTCTACGAAAACGAAAGATTTTTCATCGATTCTACTGATGAGAAGAAATACAAGTCGATCACAGATCTTGTTGTTGATGTGCTCAATATGTTTCGCGTGATTGATGATGTGGATGGACATGTGCCAAAAGAAGAAAAGAAAAAACCCATCGCTTGCCCTCACGTATTCAAACCTTATTCTTACAAACATTTTAAATGGTGCGCATCTTGTGGAGGTTTTATGTGGGGAATTAAAGATCAAGGTATGAAGTGCGAGGGATGTGGCCTGGATGTTCACAGCCGTCCGCGTTGTATGAAGAATGTTGAAGGAGAGTGCCCACTTACTTTACCTTGTAAAGAAAAGAAAGTTCCACGTAACAAATTAAGTGCCTCAAGTTTTCCACCCAAGCAGAGTACTGTGTCTGTTGACACATTCAAAGCTAGTTGTGAATATCAAGAGAGCTGTATTAGATTCCTCAGTTATTTGAACATTCC
This sequence comes from Pocillopora verrucosa, assembly GCF_036669915.1. Classification (NCBI taxonomy): domain Eukaryota; kingdom Metazoa; phylum Cnidaria; class Anthozoa; order Scleractinia; family Pocilloporidae; genus Pocillopora; species Pocillopora verrucosa. Next base: position 12,475,467 of record NC_089312.1, read on the forward strand.
TTCATGTTATTTTGAAGCAGATGCATTAAATCCCTGTTATTGTGAAGAGTGCTGTCTTGATGTTGAAACACCATTGTGTAAGAGTGGTAATCCTCCCCAAACATACTCGCTGCCTACAGGATGGTGTCGCTTTCAACTTGGGGCTGCTAGTGGGCAGGAAAATATTGTTTCATCAAACTGGAATTTGGCATTTATGTCTTTAAACCCAAAGGAGGTTGTCAAAGTACTTGAGTCAAATACCACAGATAATCATTCAGAAGACCTGAGTGAGGATGGGTCTAAGCCATTGATAAAGATGACACCTTCTATTATATGTGCTGATTTGGATGCACCAAAATTAAAGTACAATGACACTGAGACTGGCGAAGTCAAGGCAGGCCAAGTTGTCTTGCAAGCTTACATTGAACCATACTCGTACCAAATGATGCGGAGACCAGGAATGAATGATGAAATTGATCCATATTTTAAAATGGACACTATATATTGGGTGACAAGGCAAGCTTCATCCATTTTACCATTTGCACTGCTTGTAAAGACCATGGATGCAACCTACTTGAATCTATGAATGCAAGTAGTTTATCTTTTTTTTCCCAGGATGTGCTCACTGCTATACTATATACAATTTCCTCGATAACTGAATAGCCAAAAATGAGTTGTCTAAGTGATGCTCAATCACTGGATGCAGCTTTATAATTACAATGTTAGCTCATTTGTTGTAAGGATGCAACAAGCAAGAGCATCTCTTCATGAGTAATCTTCTTATGTACTGTGCATCTAAATTATCAGCCAACTACAACTGATTCAAAGCAAAAGACCTTCAGTTCTACTGGAAGATTGTCAAACTTTGTCAAGGTAATGCAGTCATACAATTTAAGTGACATGCAATATATCCTGGGCTTTAATTCTGTTTCATCAATGGAACCCTTATGTGATGCACCCCACAGTGAGAAAAAATGTTATACAAAGAATGTGTTCCACCTAGGGAAGGTCGGTTATGTTTTAAAAAGAACATACATTTAAAAAAGCCAAGCACAGTGAACAATTAAATTAAACATTGGTATCACCATCTTGATTCTGATTGGCTTTGAGCATGAAGTTGACTTTGCTTTAAATTTTGTTTTAAATAACAAATACAGTCCATAAGCCCAAATTTAATTTTATGAAAGAGTTTTGAGGTTGTCAAAATTAATATTTTTACTCAGTGCGTGTTACATCTAACATTCTGGCTCATTAGGTTAATTTTTTCACTGCCAAAATGAACATGCTACTTTGGGTGATCATAAAATTATTTGCCATCTTTTTGTGAGGATGAGAAGTTAAATCAAGGCAATTTCTGAATTATTTTAATATTCTTCATTTTTATCACTTGGTTGCAAAAATTGTAAGGCGAATGTATCAAATGATCATCCTTGGGAGTGAAACGGACTTCCATTTTGCTATATGCCATTCTATGGCACTGAATGTTGAGTGATGCAGTAAATTACAATTCAATCCCAAGGTAAGATAAAGAGTGTTAAAAATTATCATTTCATCTGGACAGAAAGACCAGGTGTGTCCTCACTTTATTTTATAATCAGTTCAATCAAACCATACTTGTTTGAAGTAGCCACTCAGTGGTTAAACTCAGTTAATTCAGAGCAATGGGGGTGATGAGTTTAATTGTCTGAGTTGAGAGAGGAGTTGCTGTGAACTGTGTGTTATGTACTAAAATACTATAATTAACATAATGTAGCTAAACTGGAACAAGTCGTCCAGGAGAATATCCAGATCATTAACATGGTAGATATTTACTCCTCACATCCGCATTAATTCGATATAATGGCTATTTCACCTTCCTTAAGTTTCATGGTGACCCTACCTTATTATGGAACTGTCTACTGCATTAATGGCTACATTATTATTATACTTTTACATACTTGCAAATGAGCACATTTTGAACAGGTCAGTTACCTTGATGTAAATGTGTACAGAATAGTAGCTAAGGTCCGCCCATTTGTGTGTATAAAAGGGTTTGATGTACTCATAGGGAGATCTTGATCAAGCAAAGTAGAGGAGAACGTAAAGAGTGGAAAGTAGTAAGAGCCACATCCTCATATAAGATGTATTCTTTACAAATTAATTAACTGTAGAAAATAATCAGATGGTTAGTAATTTCCTTTTTTCTTCTTTAGTGGCAGCACACACTGGGAGAGAGGCACTAACTTTGTATCAGTCTCAAGATCCCAGATTTAAGCAGGGTACCTATGTTAAAGATAGGACACACTAGAGCATTTAAAATACAGATGTTTGATTCTCTAGCATGGATGAACTACATTTTGCTTAAGGCACATTATCAATTATCACACATCAAATTCTATAAAAAAAGCCTGATCATTTTAACAGTGGTCATGTGAATGAGAGATTTTTTATTTCAATTTTTAAGGGAATGCCATGATTTTATCTGGTAATAGGCATTTCTATTATTTTTTTAAGAAATAAATGTGCATAAGCATCAACTTTTAAGGCCTCAGGTGCATCTTTTCATGCACAAGAAACTTTTCTCAGTTCTTGTGATTTAAAAGGAAGCAAATGTTTGCAGAATGGTTCAAAAAATAAATTCCAATTGTTATGGTAGAAATTTCACTGAAAAAATTATTCTCACTCTTTTGACAAAAAGCCATATTTGAAAGAAATCTCAAAAAATTGGAACATGAAAAAGTTATAATTATTCTTATACAAATATATTAGTAAAGAAATATAATAAATAAACAGATGATTACATAACCTACCAAAAATAGGAAACCAATGTCAGTAAAGAAAAGCTGGTATACTCTCTTGACAGTACATAATGGATCTTAGCGTAAAGTGGGGGACAAAGTGTTGGAAACAGGCTCCTGAATTTAGAATTTGTTCATAAATCCATACTTAAAAGTCTGATCAATGAGGTCTATCAGTTATGTCATGGTGTCTTTTGGCTATTGAAATTTGTACAGAAAATCTACCCATGAGCGTTTAATTTTATCTCCAAAGACTTTGTCTTTAACAAGCGACCATCATTGTGTGACTAAAAGAGAGGTAATTGCTTGCAATAAATTATTTGCATGCAAGAGTAACATTTGGAAAGGTGGGGCAGGACACTGATACCTCTTTGGTGCAGATCTACCCCATCGGAGTTATGGTATGTGTATTTGTAGGAGAGAGGTGGAGGGGGATTTAGGAGTCTTTTTTCCTCTCTTCCCACCCTGCCTACTGTCCTCTCTGAGATATTCCTTTCTCTTCTCAACTTTCCAAATAAAATGACACAATGGAATACTTATGGCTCATTGACAAAAAATATCCTTGTACAGCAAACTGAATGCAAACTCAATCAAGATCCTGAGCCCTGATGCAACATGCTGCTTAGCCAGCCATATCTTTACTTCTTTAGGGTTTGGAAGCAACTCCTGTCAAGAAATTGAAACCTTATTTCTGCCTTTTTTTTTAATTGATGGGTTTTAACTTTCTTCATAATTTGTATTTTGAAGGGTTTGATAGATAAATTTAAAAGATGTAGGCCCATTTAAATAGAGAGACAATAGTTTAATGAGTGTGTTGCAATGTACAGATTTCCTTTTCTCAATGTTATACCTTCATAAACACTTTCAGTGTAAGTCACATCTGTTACACCTTTGAGGTCTGATATCTACAAGTCTGTACAGGAATTAAAAAATCTTGCACTGTATCAATTATTTGGTACTATTTTCTACTATTCAACTACTCCAGCTGTAAAATATAGCTTGCCAGCAAACTAGACTGATTTCCTCAAAATTATTTGCTTTTAACATTAAGAGATCTATACTCCAAATTTCTTTATCACAATTAACAAAAAATGAGAATAAAAAGGTGAAATTAAAAAATCCAAAACGGAAGATTATAAAAGTAATTGATGCAGCATAGGCGGGTGCTACAAAATACAATCAAAGTATGCGAATGCATAAAAAAATTCCACACGGGAATCTAAGCTTCGTCAGGAGCCCATTTCTTGATCATTCAACTGGATCGAGCATTCCAGACTGGAGACCGCTAACGATTCCCTTTAAATTAAAATAAAACATATTACTATAACAGACATCTTCGCAATTTTTGGAAACCATTTCCAAGGTTAAAGCCCGTCATTTTTCTAAAACTCTCACGTAAAACCAAGCATCAATGACAGCTGCAAAACTTTAACCATTGATAAATAAAAAAAATTAATGCGAGAACAGGAAGTGTTGCCAACTTCTAGGTAATTCGGCTGTTTGATAAGTACACGTCAGAGATCATTGAATCGACATGCCATCGGCGTTTTGGTTTTCTATATTGAGTATGGTGGCCGTATTACGGAGTAAAATTTTAAGGGATTCTACTGTTTGGGGTTTTAAAATGTGGCTGTTGGCCGCATTAATGAGTGACCGCGTAAACAAGGGTTTTCCTGTTGATAAGAAAATGAGTGTCCGTTTAGCCGAGCTATTAAAAAGCGGCCATAATAACGAGGTGGCCGTAAGGCAGGGTTCCGCAGTACATCCTATAATTTATTATGACTACAAGTTTTCGCACGTAGTTGTTGCTTAGATAAACAAGTTTGCTTTTTCCGTGCTTTACCCTTACCCCAGTGGTGTATTCGTCGAGAAAGCTTCCAGGTACGAGTCCAAGCTCTCCATTCACTTCAGCTTGATAAAAGCCATCAGCGCGCTTAAGGAGAATAAAGAAACGTGAAGAAAAACAAATGTTTAAGAATTATGAACAAAATTTCCCAAGGAATTCTTATCTACTTTAAATTTAGATAATTGCGGAGTTTGCTTTGGGGCTTTCGCTACGACGTTTCGGCTTACAGAAGCTTGCAAATACCTACTAATACGAGGCTGCGCTTGAAAACTTCACACTAGCTGCGCAAATCATTATTTTCTCCAGTCATGGAAAACTTCTCGAACACTTGAGAAAAATACCACCTTTTCTCTGTAAAATGTCGAGGATTGTACAATAAAAGAAATGATAGGTATGCAACGAACGAATTATAAACTAAAGATAACACAGAATGTGATCTGCTGTAGTCAAACTTGTGGTACATAAGTGTAAGCCCGAATTTTAAGGGGGTCATCTGTACTTTATGGTCCTGTTTCTCCCCTTGGTAATAAAGGAAACGTCATTCCTGCAATAAACCGAGATCAATTGTGAAGGAAACCTTATTAAAACTATCAAAGAGAATCTCGCTCTGGTAACCTTACTGCGGGCCACTCCAATACTTTAACATTTATATTATTCTCCTTTAGAAAACAAAAAATTCTCTACCAGGGGAAAAAAAAAAGCCTTAACCTTCCAATTAAGTGTAACCTATAACTTTGTCTTTATCAAGAGAAATTGGAGTATTTGTATACAAAACCATGTTGCACGCCGCAAATTGAACGGCTGAACTTCATGGGGCCAGGCTAAGAGAGAAAATATTCAGGTCGGTCTTACACCGCTCCTCGTGATGTCGTTTCGTGGTCAGGTTTTTCCGCAACATCATAAAATCTTCCACTATTTCCGTTGTTCGAATTTAAATTGTTAGGGCTTCTTGCTACTTACCATGTCACCAAAAACAGTAAATATTTGCCCCTTCTTCAACGGGAGTTCTGAATCTGGGTTATCTTGCGGTGATTGCACCTCTGGGTTGTAATCATAGAGGGCCACCATCATCTACACAAAAATGAGATGTAAATTTCAGCACCGAATCCACTGCATTGCTCCTCTTGGATATTTTCCCTCTCCCTTTTTTCTTTTTCTAATTTATTCACCTACTACCATTTATTAGTGGGTGCATATTTAGGGATTTCTGACTAGAAATTGCCAGTAATTGTTGAGGGAGGCATCGTGGTCTATTAGTAAAAGAGAAGAGCGCACAAAAACTTACTTCAAACCACAAATCCCTGAAAAATTTGGATCGGAACCGAAAGTTGCTCACCAAACCAATGAAACCGAAAACTTACCATCCAAACCAAGTTTCCAAGACCCTAATGGACCTGATTTATTGGAAACGCATGGAGCTTACAGAATGAACTGAATCAGTTTCATCGGAGTATTTGTTGACGTTAAGGTCATGAATCCCTCGCGGGAATTGTTGTACGACATCCCAGAACTAAATGGCTGTGAAGGACACAAATATGTCCTCTAATCTCTATTTAGAATTGAAAAATTTCTAGAAATCTTTAAAAAAAAAAAAAAAAAAAAAAAAAGAAAAGAAAACGAAACGAAGGAAAAAAAACTGCCAATAGTAAGAGAGACCAAAACCAAAGAATACTCCGAGGTATGGAAATTCTCTTGACCTACCTTTCTATTCATTAGCACAGGATTCTTTGCTCCGACAGTTGGTGAACCGATACTTTCAACTGAACTGATGTGTCCTGATTGAGGCCTGATTGTGGGACTGGGAAGAGCTGCTTTTCGCCTCTGAAGAGAGAAAAGAGAACTGACTTGCTGAAAGAGCATGCATTTACATCACTTTAACTTTTTAGAAAATAAAACTGCGAGTCCGTGTAAAAAATTATAGTTTTCACGAACACATTTGATAGTTTTTAAAGATTTCAGTTAGGCAAGAGCACCATTGCAGTTTTATAGCTGGGAACGTAATTAGAGATGAAAGAATGATGACCTACGATTACTCCTAAAGACAAAAACTGTCTCTTGTTACCGAGCTGACTGGGAAGTCAAATTGTGTGACAGCATTGCTCAAGAAAATCTGTGAGCAACAAAGTTTACCGCCAATAAATTGAAAGAAGTGGTATTGATCTCTTTTACATGAGATGGTCACTCCTGTGAGAATCTGACTTATAAAATGCTACCCCTTTTGAGTTTTACGTTAAACACAGGACGCACAACTAATAACAGGAAAACAGATATTGTGTACAGAAAAGTAATTCACGATTCGTGACAATTACCTTAGCAGCGGCCAGTCGCAGAGGTGAGGCCACAGCTACTTCCTCTATAAAGTTGGATGGGATCAGCCCTTTTCTGTTTTTCAGCTGTAAAGTCAGAGACACGTCCTCGTCAACGTGCTCGAACATTTTAACAGTATAATCTGAACTGTTGGTTACCTCCTTCAAGAACGGCCGCCAGAAGGGCCTCCTGGCTAACGAGCTCCAAAGGATTACCATAAAATTCAACACATATTACTGATTGGTAATCGATTTAGTTGTGACTTGTATGCGGAAATGAAAAGTAAAGTAAGAAGAAACTAGCCTTAAAGATTAAAAAAAAAATGCCTAATATAGTAAATGTACGACAGAAAAACATCTGACTATGCGAGACCCCGAATTACAAACACTTTCAGTACCTTTCCTACAAAATAGCCGTCCTTTCTGAAAGTGTTAAACACTTTCAAGATGTCCCCTTCTTTGAAGCTCATTTCAGCAGCAGGATTTTGATTGGGTGAACTTTTAAACGGATCGTAGTCGTAAAGAGCCACAAACTGAAAAGACAAGCAAATAACGGGGTCTGTCATCAGAACACGAATGTCCATCACGCACTTGGAACACTACACTCAACCTAAATACATTTTGTTACAAAGTAAGTTCTCATTGGTGACAGATTCATCAACATCAAACCGAAGGAACATGGCACCTAACCATTTTAAAATCAAATATCTTTCTACGCTTTCCAGACTAAATCGAAAGGGCATCTAGAGTAACATTACTAGAGTAGTCAATCATACCGTTCTGTATTGCTGCTCATTTTCCAAATCCTTTGAAAACAGAAACAAAACAATTCATGATTTACAATTCAAGTTATTCGTACTTTAGTCGTATAAAATTGGTTGACTTTTTCGAGATTTCAACCCCTCTATTAGTATACTCAACTGAAACCAGGATACACAGGCGGCCTCATATATCTGTTGATCTCGACAAAAAGACGGAACATAAAACCATCTCTTCAAAAGAAAATCCAATGAAATTGAAAATACACGTAGAAGGTTCAGAATGCCGCCTACGGCAAAAGACAAATGAAACTTCTTGCTGTCTGCATTCAGGGATGATTTCTCAGTTATAGGGAAAGTGAGAAAAATTAGAGTTTATTTTTGCCGCAAGAATTAAACTCACTATTATCATCAAACGGCGCTTAAGAAGAAGTAAAGCATGTGGCACTACATCAAATACAGACGGACGCCACACGTGAGAAAAAGACTCGTCTTTAGTGAGGGAAAGTCAAGTTTCTGATTTCCTTCAATAGTTTTCTCTCGATTTCAAGTGGCCTGTCATTTTTAGGCGAGGGGCGAATTAAAAAAGTTCTCTATAATATACAAGGATGGTGCCTTTAATAAAGTGAATTTTGCACTAAATAGCTATCGATAATAACAGAAAAACAAACCTCAAAGTATTCTTCACGCGAATCCTGCCAAAAAAAAAGAGAGTTCACAGCTTAAATGCCAAAGCATTGCTTTACAAATTAAAGCATAAAACAAAACAAAGCAAACAAACATAAACTGATCTAATCTCCTGATTAGTTATTGTTAAAGAGATAGTCAGTACCAAAAATATGTCCACCATATTCATATCAGACGAGAGAGAACACGAACCAATAACTTAAAAATTTTACGCAATATTTAACTAACAATCACTGAGCTTTAAAATATCCCTCAATAAGAGCACACAAAGGAGCTAAAGGTGTTCTTAGGCACATCTAAAGGAATCAATGTTTGACCCTACAAACAAAAAGACAAAGACCAACTGCGTTTCCTATGAAGAGGACTCGACAAATGACACTATATCGACTAGTTACGCTCATCTACTAGTTCCTTACCAACAAGCTTTCTTTGATTGTGTCGTTAAATGCTGCTGACACAGTTTCAGAAGATGTGCCATTTTCAGCCACAGTCTTAATACTGAATTTGATCGGCAGACCAAGTTCAAGACCCTCGACCAAAGCCTAGTAAGAAATATTAGGCAAAAAAGGTTACAGCGGAAGACATAATGAAAAAAAATACATCTACAGTAGTTCATTAGCAATAGTAAGAAAACTGACGGGGTAATCGAATGCTATGATCAAATTGTAAAGAGAAGACCAAGCGGAAACGTTTAGCGTAAAGACACACCGGTCCGTCATACCTTCGCCATGTAGGGGCTACGAACGTCTAGCCTCACGTCGTCATTCGCATAAATCTATCAACAGAGAAACAGACCATAATTACACAAACATTTTTTTAACCAACTTCATTGAGTAGTCAAGATAAACTACATATAAAACGAATGTACCTACCTTATATCCCTTCACAGAGAGACCGCTGCTTCTACCAAACTCGTCCATTTCCGGTAGAGTCCATCCCACCAACATAGCATCGTGGTTCACCGGTCGTATACATCGAAAGTTGCTTGGAGCACTAGGGCGAACTAAGAGAGGTGGCAGAAAGACGAAACAACCTCATTACTAGCCAAGCATGTACTGGGAGAATTGAAGCCAAAGGTTTTAAGAATTTGGACAAAACATAATAAGGTCAGTGCAAAAACTTAAAACAAAAGACTCTAAATTTTAATTCTTGGACTCCTTGTCTTTCATCTTCTTCGCGTGCATTACAACACAAGCTCTTCTAGCATGCACTGAAGAAGGTGTATTTTTTAAAGCTTTTTAAGCTCACTGCTCAGTATTTTTTAAGTCAAAGAAGTTTAAAGACGTTTACCTCAAATTAATTGAAAAAAAGATTCTTAACTAAAAATCTTAACTCTGCTTTTCCTAGATGCGGCTCGAGAGACGTTAAAGCTTCAAATGATATGTGAAGAAAACGTCTCACCGACTTCTGTTTTTCACACACTTCGGTATCTTTCTCTTAAAATAAAGAACGTTAGGCTAAAAGACACTGGAGAGGTTAGAAAACAAAGATTCTCACGGCGTTGTAATAAAAATAGGCAGTTTGACGCTGTATGTGGCTACTGATGTAGCTCAATTTTTTTAATAGCATTTAAAAGAACTAGAGGTTATAAACCAATACTAGAGGGTAGAGTTGCAGAAGATTTGTCCCACATGCAAAACAGAAAACCTGCCGCATCCCACATATTTATGAGTACAATAATAATAATAATAATAATAATAATAATAATAATAATAATAACAATAACAATAATAATAATAATAATAATAATAACATCTTTTGTAGTGTCACGACAAGAACTGAAAAAATTATATCTTCGGATCTACAGGGCATAACTCGCTGATTCAATCGGTAAAATGCTCTCTCTTCAAAGGAGAAAAATTTCCTCTAAGATTCCATAATGCACCGATCACACCCTTATAGATATTTCTGCAAGGAATAGCTTTGTTTTTCACGCTGTTTATCATCTTCTGTAGTAATACGAAATAAGCAATAAGCAGCACCGGGAAACATCGGGTCAAATTGGGTCAAGATCGGAATCCTATTGTTACCGTCACTCACTCACTTACTCACTCACTAGCTCATCTCGACGACATATGTGGCGTCGCTTCCTATTGGAGGCAGTAGCCACAGAAATTCGCCTTTTTGTTAACACAGTAAAATTGCTTTGGTTCGTTCTTTTTACCAATGCATTTTCAAATCAAGCCGAGAGTCAGGGAGAAAGTATTTTTAATATGAAGGAAGGAAAGCCCTGAAAAGTTTGTACTAGTTGTTCGAATTCCAGTTGCCTCATATGCAGAATTTATCGACGAATTTCTGCCCTCCCGTTAACCAAACGAGTGCTCCGAGTTACGTTTCTCTAAATACGCCCTTTGGAACTTTACAGTGTATCGTCAAAACTTGTCGCCACATTTTTTTACGTCAGTACTACTTCAGGAAAACGTCTGATTAACGCTACATTAAGACGAGAAACCATCACTCTGCAAGTGCAACTCTACCTCTATTTGATATCACATGAATGACTCGTACCTTTTTTAGACAGTGACTTGGTTGACACGACAGGAGCAATCTGTTTGGGGGTTGCGGGTGGTGTCGATATTTTGTCTGGTTCTTGAGAGGACAGCGGAACTAATTGTTGGGAGGACCGTGTCACAGAAGTCATGACACCAAGCATATCTACGTCCGTTGATGGCTTGAATTTTGTTAATCCCACATTGGGTAGTTTGTTTGGACTGCCGGGAAGACACGTACGAGTTAATGGCGATTGAAAGCCGTTGGAATTACCATCGTGAGTTAGTGACTTCATGCTTCCCATCGATGGTAGCGGTGTAGGATAGTCTGAATTCTGTGTTGAAGAAGCTGTAATAAGCAAAAAGTAAAATGACAAAATGAACTGTTTCCAAGATGCCAAATCTCTTTGTATTACAACCAGGGTAAGTGCGAAGCCTTTGTTACGAATGACGTTTTGCTTTATTGCATTTTTTTTCTGATGATGGCTTCGTCCTGGGCCTTGTTTTATAGGTGTCATTTTCTTTTAAATCGGACATAAGCTATTAAACAATACGTCTATATTGAGGATAAAACTTAAGATGACCAAAGAGAAACCGTAAGCAATTACCGAACAGAGACCAGCCCTTGACTTAACTCTAGTTACGTCTTGCGATTCCGGCGGCTTGTTACACCAAAGTTGATTACGGTGTCATTGTTATTAGGCGACATGCTACTCCTCCTCGTGGATAACCCCTGAATTTGTCATGAAACCCTGACACTTTGGAGGTGCCCATTATAACCCTAAGTGGAGACAAGCACTCCAAGAGTGTCGAGTGTGAAGCACAATAGCCCAGCAAAGGCTCCAATCCAGGCTTCGTTTGCATTTAGAACTACAGATGAGTCAAACCTGCACACTACCGATCCACTAGCTTGTTCGATGTAACTTCTTACAAACTCAATGCAGTGGCTTGTGAAACTCACCTTCTGGTTGTCCTCGTCTGGGATAATTATTTAACATTCCCAATATTTGCTCTGGAGCTCGTCTGTTCACCTTGTAAATGATAAGAACAAAGAAGAAAAGTACTTCGTCTTAGAGATATTGGTGAAAGAACATTTTTTTCTTGTTTCGGAAACACGGAGAAGATGTCAGCCTCGTAATGGTCATTATATTCCTTTCACAGTTTGAGGAAGCCTTTCTGTATACTGGGCTAACGTGCATTCGGTGTTCTCGATGCGTTTCAAAATTGTCTTTGATTCAAATATCCAACCAATATTTATATATAATAAAAGGATATTTCATTTCCGTATGTGGAAACGAGTTTCTTAACATTCAAAGACAAAATTCGCATCCATGTGCGGCTAAGAAATATCCTCTGCTCCCTGATTAACATACTTAAATTATTTGACAAACTTACAGGTTGCCGCGATAAAGATGAAGATTCGTTTTCCACCATCTGTCCAGGAACAAACCCTGTTTGGCCTTACGAAAAGGTTAAATGAAAATACATCATTTTAATCTCTCCTGAATCATTTGAAGGTGGACAGTACACTGATTATAAAAATTACATATAAAAACACGATTTAGGGGAAAGGTGTATTTTCTACCCATGTGCATAAAAAAACCACAAAAAACAACAAAAAAGGGGGTATGTGTAGAAAACAAGGGAGCTGAACGGAGCCAAGGTAAACGTATGGCAACGAAATGTGCAATTTGTATCTCGAAGAAACCTATCAACAAAGTTCATTATGAAGATGAATTCAGTTAGCCTGCCTTAGTTACTGTTATTTGAACAACTTTGTATTATAACTCCTTTGTGACTGGCTTTTTGACGGAACTAAATAACATATAACCAATCGTAAACTCTCACCGTTCAGAAAAACGCGGTAAAACCCATTTGCATCCTGATCTTCCAACGCCGTCATGACATCACCCTTCTTCAGCGTCAGTTGATCGTAAGGCGGCCATCCACGGACACCAGAGCAAAAAGGATCGTAATCGTATAGGGCCACTAGGCACCTACGTTTCTCAGGTTCCGCAGAAGAGGCCCCTGAAGATGAGCTACCACGGCGGCAGGAAATGACATCTGGGTACAACTGTGGAAAAAAGAAACTATTAAATAAATAGATTGTTTCATTTTTTTTCCGCAAGATATTTGCAAGAAAGCTTGTTTAGAAATGTACTGCGACTTCGTCAGCAATGATGTTAGCATCAGGAACGGTTTTTTTTCGCATTCCGTAAAAGAGTCACGTGTTCTCCTCCACAAGGAATTCGATTTGTACTAAGTCTGACGGTTGTTTCATTCCCGTTTTCATTCTAGAAAATAGAGGCCACCAAAGTGAAACCCTTTCCATATACGAGAACTTTATTAGTGAAACGTTTTTTCTCGTCACAAAATATATTGTCTGGTGCCATAAAAAGGAAGAGCATGAGTCAATTAACAGCGCCGAGATAAATTTCTGTGCAGTAAGTTTCCTATGTTCGGTAAAGCCACGAGCGAATGGTTCAGAAGATTCGATCCCGTAAATAAAGAATAGAATTTTAACACACACGCACGAATAAAAGAATAACAACAAAAACAACCTTTTACCTGTGCCCTTTCGTTTGACAAAATTGTTCCAAAAAGTTAAAGATAAGTGGAAAAATAGAACTTGAAGTTAAGACGTTCTTTCAAAAAAAAGATCAGGTTTTTTGCATCTTAAACAATTTATTGTCATTGATATCTACGCCAATCTCCACTGTCTTCACCAATCGCTTATTCTGGTTAATTAACTCAAAATATTTTATCGTCTTCTTTACAATCTCTATCTCACCTGAATTTCCTTGCTCCTGTTCAAAGCACCATGTTTCAGAGGCCCCGCCGCCCTGTGAGAAATTGTCAACTGCTCCTCTGGCGCAATATCAGAATCATTTGCATCCTCGAATTCTTCCACATATAAACTAGGAACCAGGCCTCGTTCCCCGTTCAAGTCCGCCTCTAAATACCCATTGATGTCCATATCACCGAAAACTGTCAGGAGATCTCCCTCTTTGAGTTTGAGCTCCAAATCAGGGTGTTCAGAAGAAGGTGAGCTATGTGGGTCGTAATCAAACAACGCAATAAAGCGCCTAGCTTTTTTGCTTCCAGGTGGTGAAGGTTCGAACATCTTGAGGAGAATTAAAAATGTCTGTTACAAATAGCCAATCATTTGATTCTTCTAAAGAAAAGCTAAGTTGACTAAACCGACAAAAAGTGCAGCAAGTATAAGGCTTTCAGAATGGCGAACCACCAAAGTTACATAGTTACTTTTCGCATTCATCTTTGCATCCATTACATGCCATTTTTTTTCGAAAAACGCGGCTTTCTTGTTTCTGTCGTTCAAGGGGGCCATCAACGCACCCAACAAAACGATCGACTGTCAGCACTACAAACGTCACATAAGGAGAATACATTCCACCCTCACAACCACGCAGTTAAATCCATTACTCCTAAAAGCTTTAAATTACTTCAAAATGATTCAGAGACAGGTAGTGTTGTCGGTAGTTGTCGATAATTGTCGGTCACTACCGACAACAGTCCTTCTCAGTGCAACACTCACCCGAACGATCAGTCTACACTATCACGTTTTATCATAAGCTTTTCAACATGAAGCGAGTTTTCATCAATCAACCAGGGAAAGCGAGGTGCTCTATGCCCTTTTGAAAACAATGCGGAGATAGTTTCCCAGAATTTATTTACAGCCTTTCCTTTACTACAATCCTCGTCAAAAGGATTGGGATGCCCCTCCACTTCATAATATTGTCTTCCTTCTTTTATTCAATGTTTTTTCATTAATAGACACCGCTTTTTCCGAAGACTTTGGTAAATATTGTCATTATGTTGTATCAAAAAGTTGAAAGCGTGCTTTTCGGGCCCTTCCAGGTTTCCTCAAAGTTCACTTCCATTTCAAAGACCAATCAATCAGCCAATCAATCAAACGCCGAAGTTGAATGGGAGAGAGGTCTTTAATCCAGAAATGAATATGATCACTCAGAGTAATAAACAATCTTGTGAAAGCGTGTTGGCCAAATAAAACTATTACATTGTAACTAGTAACTTTCACAGACCTTGGGAACTTGTTTAGCGATCTGTTTCTTTTGTTCCCGATGGGTAGACGACTTCGTGAAGTTGTCGTGCGCGTAACCGAAGCTGCGGATTTTCGAGAGGTCGTCGAGAGTAGATGTTGATATGAAATGACGTAAATCGCGAATTTCTTCATTTAGTTTCTCGACAAGATCGTCTTTTTCTTTACACGCTCTCCTAAGCAAGGAAACCTTCGCCTAAAAGTGGGAAAGAAAACAAAAATCGTTTCATTGGCAGATCATCGATTGGAAGGCAGGCACAAAGATAGACGGACAAACAAAGAGATAGAAATAGAAAATACACATACAGGTGATCTCAACTTTTACCTTTAGAGTTGGTATTTGCATCTCAGCATCATCTTTTTGACGCGTAGATTCCGCAAGCTAGGAATAAAAAAATCCACATCATCAAAGACTTATCCATCTTGGAAAGGGTATGATTCCATTGAATTCTTTCGTTGACCTGATTTTTATCTTGGTGGTAAAGACTGTAGACTCATGCCGCCTTAAGAAAGTTGCAAACTCACCTTAATTCGAAGAGAATGAAAACTGTCTTCCAATTTAACGTGATCCCTGTAAAAGATGCAACACATTGCGCTGAGCGAACTCTTCAATATTCTGTCTTGTGTAACATACATGCACGTCAATCTCAGTTCCAAAACCTCAAAATGGGATGACTTGCACTCAATCGTTAAGACTTGAAAATATAAAACTCGGTTTCCGGAATTACGCTAACGTTGACCGGCAAAGCTGATAATAGTCTTGTCTGATAATACTACACGATACCTATTAAGGTCTTGCAATTCTGCTACTTGGTTTTCTAGTAAATTTCGTTCTTGTGTCGTGAGGGCAAGTCTTGTTTGCATTTCATTTCTTTCAGCCTCCATTTTTTCTAGTTGTACTTTGAGGAAGTTTCTTTCGTGTTGACTATCGTGCATTTTTGTTTGGGCTTCTCTTACGTCATGTTCCAGTTGTGCCAGCTAAGAAAAGAAAAAAAAGAAGAGTGATAAATTGGTAATGCTCTCATTCCAACTTCAAAATTCCATGGGATGACCACATTCCGAAATGGTCTGCTAAAACTGAAAGACAATGTTTCGCTTGAGACTCTTGTCAGTACGACAATCAAAGAAAGGCACGATCAAATAATAACGTTTGTTACTTAAAATGACTCCGAGCTTAAACATTATTACGTTTTCTGCATTTCCAACACAAAAAAAGACACCGAGTGAATGACTTCATTGCGGAAAAACATCTAACAATGTTAGTCACATGATCACAAGAACAAATGAGATATTAATTAACACTATTTTTTGTAGCGAAAAACAGGTGGTGAGAGGAGGAGAGTTCATAGCTCACCCTGATGTTTAAGGTGCTATTTGTCTTTTGTAACACGGAGCATCTGCTCTTCAACTCATCTCTTTGCATCTCCATAAGCTTGTTGTTACGTAGGAAATCGTTTCTCTCTGTTTCTACCATCCTTCCTTTTCTGAGCAGGTCATCTCGTTGATTCTCAACCGCTTTCATTTTTTCGATCAAGCTGTTTCGATCTTGTTCCAGGACGTCCATTTCTTGTAACTGAGCCTGAAAACCAGATAACAAATTACGCATGGAGTGGCTCCACGACATAAAGGCTACAAGAAAAACAAAACAGTTGATCGATGGACACTTTTAAAGAAATTTTATACATACCTGTAGTATTTGAATGCTATGTTCCAGTTTCTTAAATTCTTTCTCACTTTTTTCCAACTTCTTCACCTGCAAAGAATGTCGCAAAAAAACAAAAAGAAAAAATGAAACTAATCCATAATCGGAAACTAAGTGAGGTCAAGTGACAAGAAACATGACTATTTAGATTATTGGAACATTCGCAAGATGAACAAGATTGTTACCTTTTCACTTAGCTCAAAGTTCTGTTTTTCCATTCCACTGTATTTGGTTTGCAACTCGGCCAGTTCTTTTTCCGCACCATGTGTACTTTTAAGCTGGTTCTTTGAAAAGGAAAGAACAATCCAAAATTAGGCGCAAAAGTCGCTGGTGTTTCTGTTTTCTAAATCACGCGTGTTATGGCAGTTAAGAAACTGAACCTGTAAATTCATGTAAGCTGCTTCCATTCTTTGTCTCTGTCTCTCTGAATTGCTGGCTTCCGCTTTCCATTGTTCAATCTACAAGGTAGGTATCGTGAATTATAACATGCATGACGATACACATAGAAATTGCTATGGAAATACTCAATAAAAATTCCTCTAACACTTTCCCTACTCGCAATAATAAAATAATCAGTCATGAAGTAGAGCGAAAGTGCACGAAATTTGGAGAACACATATAAATAAAGTAATTTTATTCAAACAAAAAAATAAATGTCCCTCACCTCGTAGTTCTTTTTATTTATTTCTCCAATCTAAAAAAATTAACGGAAAGAAAAAAGCAATTAAAAAAGATACAAGCAAAACCACGACTCTTTAAGTAGCGTTTTAAAAACAAACAGAGGATGCTAAGTTAAAAAACTTCGAAAGATACAGCGGGAAAACAAAGATGAGCAATAAAAGTAAAAATATTAACATTCGATCCCACCTTCGTAAGAAGTTCTTTTTCTTTCTTTTGATTCTGTCGGAGAAACATTTAAAGTAGATATTATTGTCGAACGAATTTTTAAGGAAGATCAAATGTCAAATTGACAGACAAATGGTCACCATTTTAAGATGACAGAGCTAAACCATCTTATTAAGCATTCTACTTCATTGTTATTTACCTCTTCTTTCAAAAATACCACATCTTCATCCTAAAACAGGAGTGCAAGAGAAATAAATCGTTTCTTGAAGAAAACGCCTGGCAGTCAAGTTGATTGAATTACATGATATGTTCAGAGTAACACAAGTATACATACATAGAAACATGTCATCACCTATTATATTATTCTGCACTACGCTTATTAAACATAATTATAAGATCGTGAGGAAGAGCATCTTAGCCAACCACGCCAGCTTCCTAAAAAAAAATCGCTTATAGTAAAAGAGTTTTTGTATCTATTAGTTTAACAAACAGGGGTGTTAAAGGTTCTCTTTATATGCAAGTCAGTTAAAAAATCTCAATTCTATTTTTGTGATATTTAACATAAATTCTTCTTTTAATTACTTTTATAACAATTTTCATAGCTTTTTATTTTTTCCTTCAGTTTTAATATTATTAACATCCCAAAAGTTAAATCTAATTTATGCTTTTAAACAAGAGAAATCAAAACCCAGGTTAAATTGCCATCCTGGATTACGCGTGTCACATGATCTGAACGATCATACAGAGCTCCAGTTTCGGTGAAAAGTCCCTGATCTGTACCATCTTTTGACATGGAAAAGTTCGCCTTTTTGTCCTTTACCAAAGATAGAGCAAGGGTGTGATTACCCTCTATTCATCCAACTTACTGATAAAAATACATGATTACAAAAACGGTTACCACATACCAAGATTCTCAGTTCACGATCTTTTCGTTCAAGCTGCAAAAGTGAAACGGAAGAAGAAAAGAATGATAATTTAAAGAAAAAATCCATTTCATGCACAAGCTGAAACATTTTGAGGTAAAATAAAGATCGTGCTGGCTTAAACAAAGGTACTTACCAGAGACTGAGTCTCCCGTTCAGTTGCTTCGGTCTGTTTAGAAAGCAATTGTTTCCATTAGGTGACCGAATGCACAAGAAAAAGGGAGTTTACACAACAATTTTCTTAACATGCACTAAAGATCCCATGCAATACTGAATACGGTGGTAAAGAAAGCCTGGTTGAAGTGCCAAGCTCAGCGTATATGCAAAAGTATTAGTCTTATTCAGTTTGAAGACGGAGTTCTAAAACATGAAACGTACCTTCAAGGAACGTATAACATTTTCTTTGTTCTGAAAGTGGTAAACAGAACGGAATCGTATGTAAAATAATCCATGATAAAGGAACAAGAAAAATACCGTACGATAGTAATTAAACTAAGTGGAATTCAGTTTTGTCTGAAATCATATGGGAAAAAAAAACAGAGATTTCAAAATAAATGTATTGAAAAAAATTAGTCGACTTAAATTAGCTATCTTTGGTCAAGCTCTATAAAGCTTATCGCATACCAGTTAAACTAATTTTACTTGTTTCACATTCAAGGAGGATTCAGGTAAAAAAAACTCCCTAGGAGGAAATGAATTTTGAGTGGCCAGTCTCGCGCTCTGATAAACTCCAGCTCTTCGACATACCTAAAATGCTTAAAGGCTGAATACTTCTATTACAAAACCATTATCAGTTGCCGCGGTATAGCTGAGGCTAACGCTGGTCTGTTGAGACGGAAATTGCCAAAAAGAATTTGACTGACTGACAGTGAGTACAGTAGTAATTAAAAAGTTTTTTTCCATTTAACTCTTAAAAAAAAATTGGGCGCTTCCTTACTTTAAGCTGCCTCTCCAAGAACCCAATCTTCTCGTTAAGCGCGTCTATTTCACCACTATTGATCAAAGCGGCCCGGTTAAGTACAAATCCCCGAGGAGGAATGATTCCATCCTCCTCATTACGTAACCTCTGGGGCTGCATCGACGAAGTCACATTTGAATTTGCATATGAGACCACTGGTTGGTTTAATGGTCCTAGTTCATGCTTCGGCAAAAGGAGTCTTCTTGGTCCTGGAAGTACCCGAAGAGGAGCCTTGGTTTTAGAGTCATCAGGTTTTATAGATCCTAAACTTGTGGGCCGCCTTCCAGATGAGTCGGTTAACGACGTAGGCTCCTCGATCGGATAGATTCCACCCAGCTCGCTAGGGTCTGATTCAAGGACCAACGTAGTTTCCTCCACAAGCAAAGGAGATTCCATTCGGGAAGAAGATTGCGACACCTCAGAGGTGGGTTTATTTTCTGAGTGAAGGCGCTGTCGAGATGAAGCCCGGAGAGTAGCTGCATCTCTAGGTGGAGAAGAGTCACTATTCAACAACACTTCCAGTCCATGAAGGACGGGAGGCGGAGACTCCGTGAAATCTGGTGGTGGTTCAGACGGGAGGGGTGGTGGAGAGGATTCAGGGAGGGGAGGGAGATCTCCCTCATCGTCTGAACCAAAGGTGACAAGATCACCTAATTCTGGTCTGTCTCTACTACCTTCCTCTAGAGGAACTGAATCTTTCTCTTCTATATAACGAAGATCTTGAATACGTTGGTCGATAATATCCATTTGGGTGTCCAGATTCCTTTGGGAAACCATAAGCTCTGGTTCAGAAATGAGGTCATCAGAGTCGACAGAACTTTCGTTATGACTGGGCATTGTATTTTCAAAGTCTCTTATTAGCGCTGAATAGTCCATTGGATCATCTTTCCCACTGAAAACTGCACCTTTCTTGTAACGACTTTGAGTTGATGGCTCAAACTCCAAACGACTGTCGCCAAGGTAGCGTATTTCAGTGGCAACAGTTGAGCGGACCTGAGGTGCAATGGTCTCCTCAATATCGCCTGGTATCGAACTAAGCACGTATTGAGAGTGTATGAGACTCCTGGCTGCTATGTCCTGAGAGGACTCAACACAATCGGTCTGTGTTTCCTCGTTTAATCTCTCAGTGTTTTGCCTGTCCTGGGAACAGAAGGGAGAACTGTATCAAATACTGCTATTAAGTCATAGGTGCCCACTTTCTTCATTAAAATCCCTAATATCCCTTTGTTGTTTAACAATTTTTATGGTATCTCACATGAACAGTGGCACAAAAATATCATAGGTTGTTTGTCCCCGGACATTACTTGGTCTGTTGAGCGATTGGTTATTCCGGCAAGAGCAAGCCCGAGGAAAACTGAGGGCTTCGAGGAACAGATAATGGTCGAGGAAAATATCCGAGCATATTTTATCTCCTAACAGAGTGCAAAACTTGCGTATAGTGGCCTTTAAATAAGTTTTTGCAGGGAAGGGGACAACATTTACCAACGTACTCAGTTTGATTCGTAGCTCCGGTTTAATCAGCAGAAACAGAACAAAAATGACTTCTTTAAAGCAACCTGGGTAGAGAGTCTGCACTAGCACAAGGTTTGCTTCTAGGTTGACCCCAGTTAGTATTCATATGCCCAAAATTCTGTGGACATGGGCTTTAAGGTGAAAAAAAATTAAAATGTCCAGTGTGATGGATCGGTGGTAGGTTATGAACGAAAAACAAACTAAAAAAACCAATAAATCAAACAAATAAACCAACAAAAAGCCAGAAAACGAAAACACAATAAAAAGCATGGTTATTAAAAAAAATCAAGTGCAACTAGCGATTAGCTTATAGGCCTCCATTAATATGGAAAAAAAAAGAAATTTAAATCACTCGGGTCCCAACAGGAGATTACCAAAAAGTGAAAAATGATCCGGCAATGGCCCTACAGCTAACCCAAGTTGATACTTTCCCTCAAATCACGAATTTTGGTTGTTTTTTAATGATATACCAGTACTCCGTCATACTGGACGTGACTTTTTCTCGGTGTCCTCAAGTTTTCAGTCGGTAGAAGCCAGTGTTGTAAGACTTTATAATGAAGATCAGTACCAGGTAAATATATCCAGTGTTACATTATAGAGCGCGAACGTCTTCTGTCACCTTTTTGCATTTCCATATTTTAACAGATTTGTTCAAGAAATTGTAATAATAGAAAAAGAATGAGCCGTTCGACCCGGTTTTTTTTTTTTTTAAAGAAAACGGGCACCAACATTTTAGATAACGACATGTAGGAAACTTCTCGAATTATCATTATTACAATAAGGAGCTATACTACTCCTTGCATTGCATGTACAGTCTGGTAAAATTGCTCATTTAATACGTTTGACATTCTAACTTGTATGAGCTTTGTTCACAGAGTATTCAAGTGTTTGCGAAGTTCTCATACAGAGATATCCTTTCTCATGGTTCTAGGATCGGCTTTACAGAGTATTGCTTTTTATAACTGCTTCTAAACAATAACCAGCCTACATGAGGTTGAATGTAAAATGAACTCAGTGTTTGTTTGGCTTGGGTGTTCTGTTCAAATATACTTGTGTTTATGTCATATAAGAACGGTGATCGCTCATCTTCATTCTTCATGAGTATGTGATTTCAGAATAAACAGAACAAGATAGGGAAGAAAGCAACATCCAACAGAATACCACTACAAAGTAGGAAACCTTTCTGAGAAAACTTTGCATTTTGATGTTAAGGTTGCACGTAAACATGCTGAAGACCTTTGTTAGCTGCAGATCAATCCCTTGACTTTTGAATTATATGAAATCACGAAGTTAAAGAAATATCAGTGGGTCGTAAAAAAATAACAAGAACTGAACAAAAGAAAAGAAACTAAATAAGGAAGAATACCAAACCTACTATGTTGTTTCCGCTGTGAAATTTTATGAAATGTTCGGTCGCTTGCAACGCTAGTTTGTGGCTCGAACATTAGCATAATCATCCAGAACTAAATTATGCAGGGCAAATTTATTCGCTGTTATGAATATCAGTAAACAAAGACAATTTTAATCATAACGAAGACTATTGTCCAAGTTTTAAAACAGCTATAGCGGAAGGAAATACATGTGTACACAACTGATGGGAGGTCGTTCTGGACAATGAATAATACCACTGCGGGTGTAATCATCGAACAAAAACAGTTTGGGAATTGAAAGGAATACTTCTGAAAATGTACAAACATGGATGTTATTACCTATCCTGAGTGGCTGACTGTTTTGTCAGATTTTTGGGAATCGGAGCGGCTAAAATAAGCGATGAAGCCGCTGGAAGAATGGGATCCGCTACCCTCATATTCACCAAGTGCAAGAAAACCGTCCGTTACGTGGGATAGTTATTATTAGACTTTGACGACGAATGTAGACGAAAATTTATGAGACATTTCATTGCCGCACGTGAATAAGCCTATTTATCAGCGGTCTTGAAATGCTCTGTTTGTGGGATCGATCTTTAACTATTAAATCAGAGACAGCTTATAAAACACACTTCAGGTGCAACCAAAGCAGCAAGACGAGAGCGTTCCAGGTCAGTTCCAGTCTTTCGCTAAGGCTTGTGATCGGGTGAGCAACACCATTTCACGCACGCCTACTTTTTCGCTAGTTTCCACTAACTCAGAGAATTTCACAAAAGCTCACGGAAGAACCGTCGTCACAAAAAGCCTTTTTTTTCTCTCGAAGTATTTACAACAATGTAATAACAAAAAAACTAGTAGCTCATAAAAATATTGATAGCAGTTATCATAGGGAATTATTATCCTGACTAGTGAACTGAGCACATCGATAGGAGTGCTTAACGCGCGCAGAGAAACTGAGAAACTGGAGCGCAAACGTTTTTTTTAGACGCTACAGGTAGAGCAGATCTTCGGTCTACAGACCCAAACACTCACATTACAGCCAATGGTTGATGCGAGGGTGCGTAAAAGCAACGGCAGGGGAAATGTTGGCATTTCATAATTACCTGTATTACATTGGGAGGGGGGGGGGGATGGGGGAATATTAGAACATTCAAAACTCCTACCTGAACTGTTCTCCTTAGTTCTTTAAGTTCTTCGCAAAGTCTTCTGTTTTCTTGTTTCAAATTTTCAAGCTCCTGAAAAGTGTCATGAACGAAGACGATTACAAAATTGTTACTCTTTAGGTGCATTAAATGCCCACAGTTTTGCTGCATGTGGTCAATATCTAAAGAAAGCAGGCCATCAAAGACCAGATGAAGCTGGTCCTGTCAATACTTCAGTGACCTGATCATGTTAATACTTCAGTAACCTGACTTCATCAAAGTCAGGTTAAAAGCCCCGTAATAGTGAACAATCACAGGACAGCACCGACTAACGCAGACGCATTGCAAAGACGTTATTGAAATTCGTTACATTTTAAATCAAATGACACATGCCTTGTTTAAGGGCAAATTATGTTCAAGTTCTCGAGCAAGATTAACCTTATTCCAGGATACAAAAGTTCATGTTAAAGGATCGTCTTTGTACTGCAGGTGAGTAATATGGCTTTATTACTGTAGTTTCGTACATTATGCAACATTTTATGACGTTTAGGATAACTTATCTCTTTAAGCAGAACAGGAATCTTTATCTATCGACAGTTAACAAATTATGATTTACTTTTGCTATGTTCTCTGGTATGGGTGAGTTGACTTCATTAATTCCCCCTGGAATGCGTGTTATATGCTGTACGGGTTTGATCACTGAGCACGGTGTGTCACCAACATCTGATTGCTCTGGTCCGTCAGCCTTTTAAAGCAAGGTATAGCGGCATTACTTTACGGTTGTCTTATTTTGGTCACTTCCCGAATAATTTCTTAATTCTTTGATCGCCATTATATGATCGTCTCGCCAGGCCTACACATTGCATAATAACGAAATTACTTAATGCTGAGAAGAGGGTGAAGACTAAACGATGGTTCACAGGATGACATAGGTATGGCCACAGCGGAGCGTTAGTGTTCAGTATAAGTATCAAAGAACAGACGTTTCCATAACCATGAGCGTGTAATGAGGGCGCAGCAACACTGGTGAGATAAGAGTAATGCGAGCATGACTGAAATTTAGAAATTTTACAAGAAAATGATGTCTGAGTTATTCTTTAGTATCTTTAGTTTAAATATTGTCTTTACTGCTAGTTCTGTAGTGACAGCGATCACTAGCTGAATTCTTCAGATAAATTTTTAAAGTTTTTGTTAACCCCTATATGTATTAAAGTTTACTTTGATGTTCTTTTTATCAATGGCACCTAGCAGCCAAACATTACTAACACATTACCTGTTCAAAATAATGACCCAGATTGTTCAATTCATCACGCGGGGTAGCCATTCCCGACGACACGTGACTTTCAAGGTCACATGACCCAAGAACACTTTCCACCTCTGATGAAGTCAAACCAAAATCCTGCACTAATAGCAGTCGAACCTAGACAAAATTATTTTTCTTGGTTTTACAAACAGTTGATTTTCATCGATTTAAGTTCAAGTACTGAGGTTACTTCTTGTTACCTTTCGGTTGTTTATTTTTTTTATCTTTAGCACATAATGTCTTTATCTTTGGCACAAAATTTCTAATAAAAGTGCTAAGCTTACACTCAACACTTGTAAGTTACAAAAATGTTTAGAAAGCATCGTTGTTGGATGGAAACTTCAATATGGCGGACAGGTCCTCAAAAAGGAATCAAATGAAAGGGCAAAATACTTGACTGCCACAAGTTTGCATTCATCCCTTCAGAACTTGGTTTGAAAGAAATTTACTCTGGACCACACCTTTCCAAGTTGTTCAGAGGGATCCATATCTGAAGAAACGTCTCGGTCGTTTTTCTACAAAACAAAATAGAGAAAGTAGAAAAAAGAACAGGCTTTGCAGAATGGAAAGATTAAAAGTGTTTCTACCCCAGCATATTACACATCTGTTCTTTGGCTGGTGAAAAGAACGTGAGGGTGGTTTCTATGTGCGATGTCTTAAAAATGCAGATTCTGTTCCACATCAAAAGTATCCCAGCTCTATCTCTTTCTAAAACTCTACAAATACTGCAAAGGTTAAATGTTTCTGTGATTCGGCCCTGTAACACCAGGAAAAGTGTGTAATATTGTTATTTGTGCTTCATTTAGTCTTAATTGAAATACAATCAGATTGCAGACCCTACCTTCTCCGACTGCAAAATATCTATTCTTGCTTTCAATGCTGTATTGGATTCGTTCAGTGCTGCAATTGTCTAAGTAAAATGACAAAATTAAAAATCGACATTCAGTCACTGTTAGATATCATTAAATGCAAACAAATTGTGCTTTACGAGAAGAAAAATGAAGGTGAGTTAGACTAAACACTGCCTCAGATTTAATTAGTCTGGATCTTGTGTCTCGTTAGAACTTGCATTCTACTTTCATTGTTTCAACTGCTGAGGCTCTACGAGTTTGCACACTTTCTTTGCTGAAAGAGATTTTATCCAATCTACAAAGAACATGTTAACCCTTTAACTTCCGACATCGCATCAGCAATTGTCCTTACAGTCTGCCATTCCAATTCTTATAATGGTAGTTCGAAGAATTTGGTATTGGATTAACTAGTAATCCCCTAGTTTACATTTTTGTTTTTTCTCATCTCTTGTCTGCTTGATAATGTACAGATATTGTAAGGAGAAATTCTGTCTTGGTCATTCCTGGGAGTTAAAGGGTTAACTTTAACATGATTTAATCACTAGAAAGGTGAGGTGGATGCGCCGGGCTCATAATGACTAATGGTATTCTGCTGTTTCCATGCAAGAGAGCATATATCTACCGTAAGCCGAAATGTTCGCGAAAAAAATTAAAGGTTTCGACATACTTTGCAGCTTAACATGACATAGGCAGGCTTACAGTAAAAAGAAGAAATGAACATTCACCAAAATGTTAACCGCTAAATATCAAAGCTATGTGATTGAAGAGCTTCAACTGAAAGCACCACGAATTTTAATTGAAAACAATTCATTATCAAAGTATCGCGTGATTTTACCTTATCTGCTTCCTTCAGCTGTTCTATCTTTTTCTGAAGAGTCTCGAATTCCTCCTCAGACAAGCCCTTAGCCTACAAAATGAAAACAAAACCGCGTGTTTTAAAATTCGTTATTTGAAGGATAATACATTAAAAAGAACCACGATAGAGTTCATCTGTGACGTTTACGATAAAGGAAAATGTCAAAAACTAAGTGTTGTTCATTGATTTTGTCCCCCCAACCCCTCTTCTTATTCTTAAGGTGGCTGGGTATAGTTTTCTTAAGCTTCTACCAGCTATATTTTATATCAGAATTCCTCTTTGCAGATGACCGAGTTTTACAAGAAAAATGCAAGGCCAATGTAAACGGCTGAAAGTGATAGGGTTTGCAATAACCTCTCCATTATTTTACCCAAACTTCACTTCACTACTAGAAGTTATTTCGTACGAGATATTTTGAAATTGTACCCCTGACATTCGTCTTAAGTCAATTTCCATTAAAAGTATCTTGACAAGTTTTTTTTTAAAAATCAAATTATATCTCCCATCAGAATACTGTCCCATTAAAATTTGGTCTAAATGAAAATTACATTCCAGGCCCCTGTTCCGAGTAAAATTGGAAGAGAGGTAACTTCACATTTGAATCTGATAAAAAACATTCGGTAACCAACACAAATATTCAGAAGAACTCAGTTCTCGCTTAACTCTTCAATGGATTGTCTCCTCTTTTGAAAAGGGTTGATGGGGGACATGAGGTAGAAAAGATCTGCAACCACATATATAGAGATAACAGACCGACATTAAGATCGGTTGCAACTCAAACTAACACACCTTTGTACTGTACAGGCTTTCAATCCTTTCTCTCAGCAAAATGTTTTCGTCTTCAAGTGTTTTCATGTTCTTGGAAAGGAAATCATCGATATTTGAGAGAAAAACTTACTATGAACTAAGAAATGTGCGCAAAACCAACATCAAGGTTGAAAAGAATTATTCTGTTGGGGTGAATTAGTTAAGTCAGTAAAGCAGTCATATTTGACGATCTGGTTACGAACTCAGGAATCTGAGGATATACTCAAAAGAAAACTATAAGAAAGTTCCCGTGACTCACAGAAGTCGTGTCTTCCAGAATTTTGATATTTTCTTTTAACACTGAATTTTCCTCTTCGAGTCTTTCAACAACCTGAAAGATCAAAGCAATATCACAGTCAATGTAGCACACTTGACACTTTTGTAACTTGACGACACTTTACTTAATTACTTAAATCCTGTCACAGCGGATACGAACTCTCCGTGACAATTTTCCATTCTCAATTAGCGATATCGCAACAACGTCGACATAAACCACAAAAAGAAGATCTTTATAAATTTAATTATCAGTTGGCTCCTGGCCACAGTCGGGATAACAATAGAATTTTGTGTGTCATATTCTAGTCACCATCCCTTCAAAACTCTCCTGAAAGCACCAGTTTTCTTCTCTAATAACCCCACCTCACTAGTGAAGCGTTCCCCACCTGTACTTACCCTCCCCGTAGAATGTTCCAGATCCTGTATCTTGTCCATGAGTTGCTCGTTTTCCAGTCGTTCTGAAGTCTGAGAATAAATAAGAATGCATTTATTGTATTTATGCTCGAGAGACGCAGGGACGATTCGCTTCAAGGAATTCTATGAAGCTGGAAACTAATTTACAATGACCAGAGACTCTTCCAACATCTGTACTTTTTCTGAGAGCTCCTCATTTTAATAATTTTCTTCTTTTTCTCTCTCTTTCCAATTTCCTCCGTTACTTCGAACTGCCCTTTCAAAGCAGCATCTTTACTTCGAACATATGCAATATTCTGAAATTAACAAAAGTCGAAAGTCAAAAAGCGACAGGAGGTAGAAATTATTTTTCTGTTCGTGAGCCACAGCTGCAGCGATGAAGAGATTAAGCAGCAAAGAAAACTGTGTTAGTCTTTATTACTTGGACTTTAATTTTTCTGTTGTTATTCAAACTGTTTTTTTTCTTTCAGTGTGTGAACTGTAGCCGACATCAAACTATGATACTGACTGAAGCATCTTCCAAGAACTGTAATTTATCCTTGAGCATTTTGTTTTCATCTTTCAGCTTGTGTAGTTTCTGAAACAGAAAAGGTTGATAACAATAAGACTTTTGTCGAAAAAGAAAACGGCTCTTTTTACTTCTCAACTTCATAATTTTTTAGTATGTAGTGTAAATAATTAGTAATCAATCTAAGAGTATCGTGCACTAACTGCATTTGCAGAAATCTACGAATCGTTATGTACCCAGACAAACCAACCAGTTCATAGAATGACTCGTTATTAAAACAATTTTTTTGCCCCACTGAAAAAGGGTTCCTACCTTGCTTATCCATAACGTGAACAATTACACTAAAAATAAAAAATTGCATACATCATTTTGTTCCAGGTCCTCGATCTGCTCTTTTAACAATGTGTTTTCACAGACCACATCATCCTAAAAACATGAAAGATGGTCAATTCAAAGAGTGCAAGCGAGTCACACGGACATTCAACTTCTTCACTGCCACTCCTATGGACACACAAGGCGACTGTCAAGTCGCCATGACACGTCGGACGTATAGGTCGCGAACTGTTGGGAAACCAGTCCTTGATAATCTGCAATATCAGAAATCACTTACTGCGGATGCCTTGAGAGCCTCGATTTTTTCGTTGAGAGTTTCGTTCTCCCCCTCAAGTTCTTTTACTCTCTGAAACAAATTAAAGGTAAGTAAGTGGAAACAGACAGGCTGCTGCATTACATTCACAAACTCAGTATTGAAGAACTCTAGTTATTTTTTCCACCCCAGGTCGCCTCGATTTCCTCACTCGACTATATCTACAAGCCAAGAAAGCATAGAAAGATCGCTCTTTCACCTCGGGTTCAGCTGATAGCATTTCTACTTGTTGCTTTAGGTAATCATTCTCCCTTTGAAGCTCTTCAGTATCCTGGAAAAATATCAAAGGGCAAATTTCTATGATTAAAATATTTACTTCTACATTCCACTGACGGTCAGGATAACTACATCTTATTTTTGCCGAAGATTCAGACAACTGACCCTAACAACAGATTGGTCGACAGCAATTCTCTCATTGTCTGGTGTCTTACGTCTAATGTCTCGATGTTATGTGTATAATAGTCTACATGTGGATCTTCAAAAATGAAAAGTTTGAAAAATTAAGTGGAAGCCTCTTTTCCAGGAATCCTAAATAATGGATTGTGTCCTGGCGACATACGCGTTAACACAAGACCAAAATTGAAGCTCTTTTCTTACCATAGTTTGTTCAAGAGTTTTTATCTTTTCCCTTAGCTCTTCATTTTCTTCTTTGGTGTTCTTTATCTCTGCATCTGAAATCTAAGCAATTCTAAAATTAACTAGGGACCACTTAACGTTATCGACTCCAAGTGAACAAGAAATATTCATAATGAGAGTTTGAAATAAAATGTTACCATGGAAGCTTCTTCAAGAGCTTTGACTTGTTCCCTGAGTTTGTCGTTCTCCTTCTCTAAATCCTTCACATCCTAACGGTGAAAGAGACAGCATCAATTAGCTTCATATGTGAACGTAACCATGACATCTTGCCCCAAGCATACTCACTGCTAATTCCTCAAGAATTTTCATTTTCTCTTTGATCAATGCATTTTCCTCTTCTCTATCTTCCAAGGACTACGACAAAATAAACAAAAGCAGGTAATAAATTATAAATATCTATCAATGCCGTTCTTATTATTAAGATCGTGATGTCGATGATAGTCACCGCCGAAGTAGAGGTACTAGCCAACGACACTGAGGTCAATAGTTGTTTTAGTATATAATTAACCAGTGAGATATTATTTGACAAAAGATGATCTTAACTCATTTATTCCTACAACTATTACAATATATTCGGGCGCAATTTTCGGGCGCAAATCCCGCGCGAGTTGCTCAGGGGTGAAAAGAAAAGAATAGTCGACATTTGAGAAGCCAACCAGAGCTCGCTTACGAGGCTATCCACTGATTTAGTACATACAGATGATTGTTATCGCTTTAATCAACAATTAATATTATCATTAAGATCTTTGTCTTTATCAAAATACTACTTTCATCGTAATCATCACCGCCATTATCGTCAACATGTTTATCATCATTACTGTCATTCTTATTATAATTATCATGTCACTACTGTTGAGATAAAGACAATTGAAGACGATGAGAAAAATAAGAAATGCCTTGGAAATTAAAAAAAATTGTTTAAAAATGCTTCTTTGACTGACGAGGTCTATTTCTCCAAGTATTTTACCAACTGGAGGCGCAAGTTGTCGTCACATTAAGGTTTTCTCAAGAAAGACGGAGCACAGCTACTGGTTGATTTAAGAAATAACCTCAACGTTACTTTCTGTGTATTTACCTGGACTTTCTCCTTCAAAAGGGCGCTCTTTTTTTCAAGTTCCTCTGTCTTCTGCAACATAATAAATTTTTACCATAAGAGTCAAACCAAACAACAAAGAACAGTCCCAAGATCTGTCAGACCTTGATACGATAAGCAATGTAAACTGTTAAAGATAAGATTAACTAACAACAAAGTTGGTTTCCTTTTTAACCAACTATACCACGCTCAAAGTTTACAGTGCCTTAGTCTAAAGGCGTTAATTAACCGTGCTGTAGTTGGTTTAGAGGCATGTGTTTTTCTCATACTCGTGTTATTCATGTATGTCGTTGAGTTGCAAACCTAATATTTTCAGTAGAGAAATAATCAAGACATTCTATAGACCATTTAATGACTGGCAGAGTAACTGAACGCGTAAAAGTGTGACCTAAAGTTGATTCCTGTACCTCTTTCAGTTTCTCCCAGAGATTCCTGTTTTCTTCCTCGAGGTCTTCAGTACCCTGTTGGAGCAATGTTTTTAAATGATGCCTTCATTTACCTCCCTAAATAGGCATCTCAGGTCCATGTATGAAAACATTTCGTTACAGTGGTTATACATTGATCAATAAACCGACTGACTACCAAATTAACTGACTTTCTGAATACCTATCAAACTGCAGAATGACAAACGGACCAAACAAGTGACAGATTAATTGTCAGGGCTGACTGACTTACTGACGAACCGACTAACAGAACGGAAACACTGACTGACTGAAAGAATAAATGAATGGATAATGTACAAAAAAATTGAATGAATGAACAGAAAAAATAAACGAACGAACAAACAAACAAATGGAATGAACGAATAAACGAATGAATAACTATTTGATTGACTGACTCACCTTTCCGCTTTCCAAAATTAACAGATGTTTTCTGAGAAGTTCGTTTTCTTCTTCTAGTTCTTTTAAGCTCTGCAAATTTAAACACATCCACAAATGTCAAACTATTGCAACAAGAAAAAAGCAGTGGATTCCAACATGTCATAAAGGATTTCCCACTGTTTCAAATCAACACTCCATAGATCAGGATTGACCCAACCATCGGGACCGAGAGCTTACTTGTGATGATTCAGCTATAATGGTTATAAGGGTTCTCTGTTGAAGAAATTTACTCCAAAGTATTTCATTAAAAATAAAAGTGTTCCTCTTGTCCTCAAGCAAATCCAATATTTTTGGTGAAAAAGCAACTTGCCAATAATTGAACCCTATTTTCGAAAACAAATCTGACATATTTAACAATTATTCCTTGTTTAAACTGTCCACCATTAATTACCAGAGTATTACACACAAGTCGCGTCCAGAAAGCAAAATCGAGAGATTCTAGCTAATTAGTATGTAGAATGAGATTTTGTGCTTTGATTCTCAACTTCAAAATATAACTTTATGGTCTTTAACGCCATTTTCCCTAACAATCCAGGTTTTTCGGCGTAAATTTACGGGAGCATATTTGGGAAATGGTACATGGTTAAATTTTGTAAGAAACTTCTGACGTACTTTTGAAATTGCGGTGCGAGTATTTCCATGTTAAGTTCGTACCAAGAATAAAATTGGACTCGTGTAAGAGCATAATCGAAGTTTTTCCATCATAGGAGCGTCACAGTTGTTCGTACAGCTGAAAACAAATCATCGCTAAACCTACGCTGAAAGAAAGATACTGTTGATTCACAAACAAATACGACCGTGAAAACAAGGATTATCAAGTAATATTTGTATACCATGTGATACCAGTGAGAACAATAATCAAAAAGCCAACCTTGATGTCTCCTGTATCCTCTATATCACTGTCATCTATTCCCTGCCTTATGGCCATCAGATTCAGTAACTCTGAATCCTTTCTTTCCTTCAAAAACTTGTCAAACCGGTTCACAGCACTACTGTCAGGAGGCATGTCCGTCAACACGTCTCTGCCTTCGCCATCCTGGGTGGAATTAATTGCTTCGTCTGTTTGGTTGAAAACGCTGTCACTTCCATTTTGAGATGATAACAAAGGGTTATCCGCTGTGGAAAAATATTGCAACAATCACACCCAAGAAAAAAAATTATCCGTAGGACTAAGGCTATTAAAATATCCAAGCCTTCAAACATAAGCAATTTCTATACGTTTGCTCTCATGCAGGATAGAGACGGTCAAACGAGAAGAGCTGAGCCTGACCTATAATTACGACGTGATTCCACCCATGATCACGAAAACAGTGCACATTTTGCAGGTCTTGCCAGTTTTTATGAAAATTGCATACGCTCGGCTCAGGCAGTGTAGAAGAGAACCGGAAAACACATAGGCCTGGTTTACAAGCACGAAAATCAACAAAAAAGGAAAGCAAACAAACAAACGAAAAAGTTGAATAGCCATACGCATTGGGATTTCAAGGATGACATTCACGTTTCACCACCAGGTACAAACAACATTGTTGCTGCATGATGCTTTCATATCGTATCCGTTTGCCAACGTTTGTACCCAAATTGGTGAGACAAAAAGGTAACGAGGCCAAACCTGTAGTTGCACACGTTTGAGAGTACAGGTGTTTTTGGGGAATTTCTATCTAAACACTGATGAGGTAAAATACACAAAACACAGCCTGTTGAAACCTCATCTTAACTGACGACATATACCAAGTAAAATCCCGACAGAGGAGAGCCTTCTGCAAATAATAGAATAATAAAATAGTCTCCTTTGTAGCCGTTGTTCGGTGGGGGAGACAGCGCGTTGCGTGAGGAGATCAAACAACAGCTGCGAAGGAGACTGTAAGCAAGAAGGCTTTTTCACCCATCAAGACGTAGCACTCTGTAGCTATAACACTAGACGCACTGTGAGTTTAACGCAAAGTTATTAAAGAGGAAAGGTCTGCGATTTACATACTGTATACCTTCGGGAAATTCTGACTGCTCGTCTTCTGCAAACTGGACTGGTGGCGGTGAGCTGATGGTGAAAGTGGCCTTTTCAGGAGGAGGTGGCAGTCGGGAGAATTCTACCGCGAAACTGTTATTAGGTTCGGTAGCCACTTCATCTTGTACAGGATTGGAATCACTGCGATTCTTCACAACTACTTCCACTAGATTAAAGCCTAAGAAAAATTGGAGAAATCCGTATAACAAATTGGTTTACAGCGAAAAGGCAATTTAGACAAGACATCTCATTTGCAAAAAAGTGAAACTGAGAACTGGTATATGAAATAGAAGGTGTCGTTAGAACGGGACTCATATTATGTCCTTTGATAAGATCGGCCTGACTTTCAATACAAGTCAAGTTATCAAAGATTCTTAACCCCTTAACTCCCATGAGTGACCAAGACAGAATTTCTCCTTACAATATCAATACAATATCAACCAGATAAGTGATGAAAATTAAGAAAAAATATCAATTTGGGGATAATTAGTTGATTCAATACTAAATTCTCTGAACTGACACGATAAGAATTGTATGGTTGACAGAAAGGAGAATTACAAATTTGATCTAGGTGTTAAAGGGTTAAATAGTAAGTCAAAATGTCTGAGACTTCTGGCTCTAACGCGCTTGATTTTGTCACGTCAATCTGATATTATTGTGTGCAAAGATGGTTTTTTATTTCTTCTTCATAATTCCTCCTTTGCCTTTCATTCCATATCATTTTTTGGTCCAAAGTATTGCGTAACTTTGAGAAATAACTTGAACAGTATTCGATGTATTTGCATTTCTTACGTTTTTTTTTTCGGAAATGGAGAGGTTACCTGTATCTTGCCGGGCCATGTTAATAGCAGACACGAACAATGGAATGTCCACATCACGTGGATGAATTCCTCTAAACTCTGACAACATGGCGTCGACATCCACAGGATCACATTGAACACCAATGTTTTTGAAAGAAGCACCTGAATGCAGTATATTTGTTTCACTGTTGGACGAGAAGCATTCATGTGAACCGTCAGAGACGTGTGTCATGTCGATGGGGATGTTAGACATTTGTGCCCTCTCTGGGACATGCTCGGAGGTCACTCCTGAGTTCGGAAGTTCGACTGCTGGAGGTGCATCTATCTCATCAGTTTGTCCCACTACAAGATGTATGGGATTGAAACCTGTCGGAAAATAATGTTCGAAAGCGAATAAGCGAGACAAATTGATTGCTTTGCAAGATTAAAATATTCTTGTCAAAAGCTTGACAATTCCATTCCAGACAGAATACGTTATGTATTCATATTTTCATTACAGGTTTAAACAAACGTGTTTATGGCTTTCGATATTTGAAATTTATACCCCTAAAATTCAAAAGCTACCTTGTGCAATAAAGTTAAGACAGTAGAACGCTGAAAGTGCATTTAGTGCTTTGATTAAGTTACTTAAAGCACATGCAGGCAGCAAGGACAGAAATATCGCTTAAATGAATGATTTCCTCTAACTAAGAAAAGCTTAATGCGAGTCACGGTATTTTTATAAATGAACAGCACCTGTAACTATTTATTTAGTTAAGTAAAGATATGTCTATATTTATTCAATGGATTAGCTCTATATTTGGACTACCTCGATTTCTGTAGCAGCGATCAGCGTGTGTACAGTTATCTATTACTGAGTATGTTCATGAGTTCTTGTTATATATCCAAAAATAAAGGTTTTAGAAGGAACTTAGTATCATAAGCACTATCAGTAACCGCTGGCTTTTAATACGTAATCGCTGCAACGTTTATAAATAAACTCTTAAACTTGAAAGTAAAATCAGTGGCCATTACGGCAATTACACCCCTCTAAGCTTAACACACTAAGTTCATATTCACTTTTCAGACCGTTAACATCAAACGCTTATTTCAGAATTATCCTTTATCAAACAATGCCTGGCGTTTACTTTGCAATTTCACGTCTACTTTACAGTACTTGACGTCCAACAATACCATGACGTATCCTTGAATGTTAACTGTATTTTGTGCGACGTTCATCCATACCGGGAAGTTATTTACATGCACGTTAAAACCAAGGTAAATTCATGCGTGGGAAAATGATGTCATTTTTGTTAGAAAGGTATTTACGTAATAAGTTGGATCACTTTAAACATGCTGATCTTTGATTGTGGCAGATCAGTATTGCCCTGCTACCGGGCCATGCTCCTTCCATGAAAAGTCAGTAGAATCAGCTGCATGCATGAACTTGAATGGGTACACAAACAGAACACAAACCTCCTGGTTGTCTCATCTTTAAGGCTGTCACAAACCACGAAGGAACATCCGCCCCTTTCTCTTCTGCTTCCTTGTTAAGCTCCTCCAAAAGCGAACTTAAATCCTCCAGGGTACATTGTACACCAACATCAGTCTGTTCTCGACGTAAGTGAATTAAACCAACACCATCACAGGTGTCATATATCCCAAACTGTTGCAAATCAGAAAATGTTAGCTCGGTCATGACACAAGCATCTCGACACTGATTCTCCTCGATATCTACGTCTTCGTCCTCGTCCATGATAAATTCAGGCTCGTCCAAAACAGGTAGATAATCTAACTCTGATTGCAAATTCACGAGTGTTTCAGCTTGGAAATTGTCATGAACAAATTCATGAAACGAAGGCGTAGCTCTCTTTTCAGACCCGCTGCCCGCTTGATCTTCGAGATCTCGGATATCTGCTACTGTGAGTTCCGTTTCTGTACCCTTATCATCTTTCTCGACTTCACCATCACTTGAAAGTGCCATTGTACCATCAATATGGAACTCTCCCAACGTGTGAAGGTGGTCAATATCAGAATTTTTCAATTTTGTCATGACTTCTTTGTCCTCCTTGGGTGCAAGCATTCCTGATAGTTCACTACCATTGTCATTAATACTTTTCAAAAGATTTTCCGCTTCCTCTAAGTATTCCAAATCGGCAGTTGTGAGGTCCGTCATTACCCCTGCATCTTCTGAACTAGCGAGTTCTGCAGCCCCAAAAGAATCCTCTTTGCAAGAAAGTTCTACTTCTTCCAGGTACTGTAGTTCAGATGAGCTGTCCTCTTGTTCAATTCTAACCCAAGAGGGGTCTTTTTCCTGTGGTTGCTCCCGCTGTAGTCTCTCATACTCGTCCTCCATACACTCTATGGAGGCCAATGTCACACTTGTCATGATCTCTGCAGTCCTCTCGCTATTCATGTCCTCAGATCTTCTATCAAGCTCGTGATTATTGTAAGAACTTTCTACACCCATTAAATAATCCAAATCGTCAATCGCTAGTTCAGTCATGACCTCCTTCTCTTCCGTTTCTTGACGTATACTACTTTCGTCTTTCAAATATTTTAAATCTTCAGTTGTGATAACTGTCATAGAGTCCTTCTCAACCTTCTCCACAGAATGTAACTTTCTAAAGTCGTCGTATTCCACCAACGTTTTCTTGTAAAGAACTTCTATATCTTCAAAATACTCGAGAATGTTGGCTGTCAACTCGGTCATGGTGTGCTTATTCTGCATATGAACAGACACTGAGGTAGACCTTGAACGCCGTCTCCACTTCGGTGCTTTACTTTCCTCGTTTTCAGTGGGAGCTGATTCCAGTTTTCCGCGAACTTGAAACTTCGTATGCGGAGGGTCACTCCTATGTTCTTTTCTGTCTATGTAAAACAAGCATTGCATGTGTGCAGAGTCAACATCCTCCAGACGTTGTAGATCCAAAACCGATAAGTCTGTCATAATATTTGCGTTTTCTTTCTTCACTGTGGCCGCTTCAAGCCCGTCGTGTTTATCAGCAAGGTATTCCTCCTGAGCTGCTTTAACATCTTCCAAGTAGTTCAAATCGGATGCAGTTAAGTCTGTCATTACTTCAACGCTTTCTTTGTCTACAATTCTGACGTGTAATTCTTCGTGTTTATTAGCAAGGTATTCCTCATGAGCTGCTTTAACATCTTCCAAGTTGTTCAAATCACATGCAGTTAAGTCTGTCATTACTTCAACGCTTTCTTTGTCCACAATTCTGAAATCTAATTCTTCGTGCTTATCAGCAAGGGATTCCTCATGAGCTGCTTTAACATCTTCCAAGTAGTTCAAATCGGACGCAGTTAAGTCTGTCATTACTTCCACGCTTTCCTTGTCCACAATTCTGATATCTAAATCTTCCTGGTTATCAGCAAGGCATTCCTCATGAGCTGCTTCAACATCTTCCAAGTAGTTCAAATCAGATGAAGTCAAGTCTGTCATTACTTCCACGCTTTCTTTGTCCACAGTTCTGATGTCTAATTCTTCGTGTTTATCAGCAAGGGATTCCTCCTGAGCTGCTTTAACATCTTCCAAGTAGTTCAAATCGGATGCAGTTAAGTCTGTCATTACTTCCACGCTTTCCTTGTCCACAGTTCTGACATCTAAATCTTCCTGTTTATCAGCAAGGCATTCCTCATGAGCTGCTTCAACATCTTCCAAGTAGTTCAAATCAGATGAAGTCAAGTCTGTCATTACTTCAACGCTTTCTTTGTCCACAATTCTGATGTCTAATTCTTCGTGTTTATCAGCAAGGTATTCCTCCTGAGCTGCTTTAATATCTTCCAAGTAGTTCAAATCAGATGCAGTTAAGTCTGTCATTACTTCCACGCTTTCTTTGTCCACAATTCTGACATCTAATTCTTCGTGCTTATCAGCAAGGCATTCTTCATGAGCAGCTTCAACATCTTCCAAGTAGTTCAAATCAGATGAAGTCAAGTCTGTCATTACTTCAACGCTTTCTTTGTCCACAGTTTTGATGTCTAATTCTTCGTGCTTATCAGCAAGGCATTCCTCATGAGCTGCTTCAACATCTTCCAAGTAGTTCAAATCAGATGCAGTTAAGTCTGTCATTACTTCCACGCTTTCTTTGTCCACAGTTCTGATGTCTAATTCTTCGTGCTTATCAGCAAGGCATTCCTCATGCGCTGCTTCAACATCTTCCAAGTAGTTCAAATCAGATGCAGTTAGGTCTGTCATTACTTCCACGCTTTCTTTATCCACAATTCTGGCATCTAATTCTTCTTGTTTATGAACAAGACATGCCTCATGAGCGGCTTCAACATCTTTTAAGTATTTCAAATCGGACGCAGTTAAATCTGTCATTACTCCCACACTTTCTTTGTCTCCAATTCTGAAATATAATTTGTCCTCCCCATCAACAAGGCATACCTTATGAGAGGCTTCAACACCTTCCAGTAGCTGTGGATCCGAAGCAGTCAAACTGTGGACACTTTTGGCTCCATATCTGTTGGCCTGTGGTTCCGCATTTCTATCAGGAGTACATTCATTTCTTGGCCCTTTCACAGCCTCCAAGTATTTTAGGTCCGACAGAGTGAAATCAGTCATGGTTTCAACACTGTGCTTCTCAGCAAAGCACACATCATTAACTGCATCAACGTTTTCATGGCACTTAAGATCCGAGACGGTAAGATATGTCATTGTCTCCACAGTTAACCTTTCCACCGAATTCTTTTCATTCTCAAGTTCTTCGCTTTTTCCTCGCAAACTACTAATCTCCACATCATATCTCTGCTCGATTCCCATGTCAGCGATTGTTTTGTTTTCTTCCCTACCATTTAAACGTTCCCTGTGTAATTTCTCTTCTTGCCCCCAATATTCTATACCATCAGAAGTTAGCTCTGTAGCTACCCATTTGTCTACTTTGGGATACCTCTGGTGAAGTTTTTCAGTTTGATGTAGAGGCTCGAGGACGGGAATGGTTACGTCTGTCGAGATCATCTTGTCCACTTTCTCTGTACTGAACTCCAGGAGACCATTTGCCCCTTCTAACAAATGGTCGAGAATCGAAACTGTCAGATCTGTCGCAGTGTATTTCTCTTCTTTTCTTACCTCTTCGTCTGCACCAGCTCTCGTCTTTTGTCTGTAAAGCTCTTCTACTTCCTCAAGGTACTGAAGGACGTCATGTGTAATGTCTGTCATGCTCTCTTGCTCCCATTTTTCTACCATCGGTAGACTTTCCTCCTTACGAGCAGCATTCTCAATGTAAAAATCCTCAAGCTCCGAAAGCTCGACAAACGTCAGTTCTGTCATGCATTGCCGCGACTCTTTTTCAGCATGACTTAATATGGAATTTGAATCTGAATCCACATCATGCAAATGTTCCTTGTACAAACTTTCCAGATCAGCAAGATCTTGCATGGCTATATCAGTTATGCTCTCTTTGTCATCTTTCTCCACTTGAAACTGAGCAAGTTTGTTTTTCATATCTTCCAAGTTCTCCCTGTAATCTCTGTAAGTGTTCTTAAGGTCCACAACTTCTTCCCACACTCCGTGAGTTGTATCACACTCACCTT
Organism: Pocillopora verrucosa; assembly: GCF_036669915.1. Lineage (NCBI taxonomy): Eukaryota > Metazoa > Cnidaria > Anthozoa > Scleractinia > Pocilloporidae > Pocillopora > Pocillopora verrucosa. The sequence goes on from NC_089312.1 coordinate 12,515,439, forward strand.
TAGTCTCCGCCTCTGGATAGGTCTCGAATACGATCTCTGGTAAATATTTGTTGTCCAAAAAATCTTTTTCATCTGTTATAGTTTCAACTTCTTTTGTATCGACACTGAATCTGGCGTTTACGAGATCTTGCAAAGAAAGCTCTGTGGAACTACTTTTATCTTTCTTTTCGACTTCAAAAAGGGAGATTTTGTCTTCAAGTTCACTGATAATACACTTATAACTGTAACATTTTTCTTGTAAGCTATCAATATCACTCCACGTGAACTCTGTAGAACAACTCTCCTCTTTTTTCTCAACGTCAAAAAGAGCAATCCTCTTTTCCAGTTCTTCAAGACTATGTTTGTAGTCAATACACTTGTTACTCAACTTTGCTATGTCATCGCATTTCAACTCTGTCATCTCGCACTGATCTTTTGTGCAAGCGAGATCTTCTGGAAATGTGTCCAGCACAATTTCAGGTAAAGTTTCCACCCATTCAACGGATGAAAACCCAGTCATCTCGTCCTTCTCCGTAACTACACCTGATTTGACCTCGTGAAGGTTTTCGATACATTCTAAGTATTTAATTTCCATGAGGGCAAGTTCTGCCAAACTGAGGTCGGTAACAATTCCTACTTCATGTCCATGACTTCCCATGTCCATGTTGCTCTCGCTAACCCCTCTTGGTAAAGAAGAATTAGATTTTTCGTTTTCCTGTTGATCTAGTTCTTCCCAACTTATTTCCGCCACTGTGTCACTATCCTCCCGACTCGATCTACCTGCCGTTGTTTCTTGTTTCTTACTTTCTAATTCCTCAAGATCTTGGCAATTTATGTCTGTTTCATTATCTACAGTTTCTACCTCACCTTTACATTTTCCATGTGCGAATGAACGAACATAGGTTTCTTCCATTTCTCCTAACTCCCACCATGCAAGATCCGTCATGCAATCTTTATCACTCTTTCCACTTGTCTCTCCTCTATCTGGAAAGTCGTGAGGGTAATTCCTGCCTATGTTTTCAAGACTAACTAAATCATCCCCAGTCAAATCTGTCATACAACACGTGTCTTCTGTTACTACTCTTGCGTGCTTTAGATATTTCATTGCTTCCATTCGTTGCTCTTGGTAGAGTTCAATGTTATCCAGCTTAGTCCACTGCAAGTCTGCAAGTGTCTCACGATCACAGGTGAGTAATGAAAGGCTTCTGGTTTCATCAAGGTCAGACTTCAAGGACTCACTGTTGTACTAAATATATCACAAAAATTGTCAAAAATGATAGCTTACTGATCAAGGAGCGGAAGAAACTTGAGAAAATTGACTTCAGCAGCACCAGAGAGGAATGCTTAAAATACTCCACCTCAACCGAAAAAAGGCACTTGTTTTCATAAAGGCGAGAAAAACGGCAAAAACGGCATCATATTTTTCGTTTTTTTTTGTGTGTAAATCAAAAATCAAAAAGGAAATTTTTCATGGAGTTTTGCAGTTTCTGGAGCCAGGTTTTATCGAAAAGTAGAATTGCCGGAAGTGATGGCGGACTCTTGTTACCATAAAATTTCGTGCTTCGTAATCGATGCACAGACATAAGCCTAACACTAAACTTAAAGGCACCAAAATTGTTTCAAATTTTCTTATGTTAACATATTCTGCACATTCGTAACTGGACTGAAAATGGCGAGGAAGCCAAACAACCGGACCAAATCGAATGTATTGCCAAGACGCAGAAAAAAAAGATACAATTGTAACTCTTATTATTTATGGAGAAAAAAAAGACGTAATAAACTTACACCCAAGTCCAAGTCCCGGACTTTGTCTCTCAATGCCATCTCAGTAATCTCCATGTGATGGATTTTCTAATTCATAGAGGATGAAACACGCATTATAGCAGCTTTATATTCAGGATTATGAGCACCTTAAAGCTAAGAGTGAATTTTCCAAGTTATTCCTATTGCCTTGTAGTTCGTCGATACCTTTGTGGAAGAGGAAAAGAGTAGGCGAGAGAAAATTCATACCTCATCCATTGATTCCAGCATGATTCTGGCTTGTTTAAGAGCACTTTTTTGTACTGGGGACAAAACATCTTCCTAAAAATAATCCAATTCATCAGCCAAGTACAGTTGCACGTGTAGTCAGTAAAAGTGCTGATCCAAAATATAAACGAGTCCAGGCAAAAGAAGGCCATACCAACAAATAAATATCTATTGGCACACTGAAGTTACTTTAAGTGCAATTTTTTGGATGAAACCTGTTCGAAGTGTCACGATAAATTTCTCTATAGCTTTTACACTTAGTATGCGGCCAAAAAGTTGTAATTTTGGTATGGTTTGAAAAGTTGCGATGCAATTATTTACAAGAAGGTGTCGCAAAATTAAGCAACGAAAGCCAACAAATATACATAGTTGATTGCCTTCTAATGTACGTCTCGAGCAGTTGCGATATTCACAATGGATACCAGCTCACGTTTGGCTCGGTATCCGGTTAGATCGCTCCCAGTTAGATGGCTCTAACCAAAAGTTAGATCGCTCCACTCGAAAGCTAGATCGCTCCATCAAATAAGTCACTTCGCTTCCAACATAAGTTACTTCGCTCCATGTTGAAATGTGAGGTATTTCTTACCAATGATCTTAAAAGTTTATAGGTGATGATGTGGCTTGCGATAATTCGAGTACATCGTCCTCGCTCTGTCCTTCAGATTAGCCACCGAGCTACCGATGTATGTTTGTATATCAATGATGGAATAAATGACCATGGAATAAATTATGATGTTATAGTCTGAAGTGTATTGAAAAAGATCATTCAAATACCAATGCTGTCCAGTGTGGCCTTTTTTGTTGTTTGATGTCAGGAAACTGATATCCGCCATCATTAATTAATAAAGTAGATTACACTTCGTGAGTCCCTTACATGAAGCTTTAATTGTTCTCTCTGCGTAGCTCGGACTTATTTCAAGCGCGCGCGAGCGATATTAATCGATTGTTAGGTAAGATATGCACGTCATTTAATGGACTATCAATTTAGATACCTTAGTTTTGCTACCTTTACCTTAGTTTTCTACATGGAGCGAAGTAAGTTATGTTGGGAGCGAAGTCACTTATTTGATGGAGCGATCTAGCCGTTCTGCGATCTAACCGTAATTCTTTGGCTCGAATATACCTTTTCCGATCCCAGTTCCTCAAGAAGGGCTTTAATGTCCTCCAACGTAAGAACAGCAGCATCATTACTCTACGTCAAGGAAAATCATATCAGTAAGTGACAGAAAACAATAACAAACTCTCTAAATTTATAGCCGAATGCAAATTTTGTAACTGAGTATGGGAACACTTCGCTGTTAGATGAACATGAAGATGTCCAAAGTGACTGACCAGCATTCTTGGCGATGAAAATGACTCAAGGCCATTTCTGGATTTTCTTGAATCCCAGTCCTCTGACCCTGCAGTCTAAAAAGTTGTTAGAGTGGTAAATCATACCTAAAGTCTCTCTTCCTGCACAGTCATTTTTACAGACGTTTCCTCCCAAAAACCTCCACTTATCATACCACAAAACTCTTCTTTCTTTCTGTAATTTTAGCCAATCGCCACCGAAACATTGTAAAAACAACACCAAGGCAAGTTTTTTGTAACAGAGTGCATTTCTTATATTTGCTTCCTATCTTTCAAGTTTTCTTAAACTTAAGAAATGATCAGAAAACCAGGATGACACCCCGAGAAGAAAAAATATTCAGCATCGCCATTAGCAAGCAAATTCTAGCACAAAGCTTAGGTCTCTCTGACTCTCGTTTCATTTAAGAAGCACTTCTTAGTTTAGTAATATACATATTTAAAATCTTACAGATAACTGCGACATTTCTTCCAGTTCGAATTCCAGCAGATCTCTTTGATCCTGTAACTCTCGCATGTCCTGGATATACACAAAGTATTTAGCACATTCTAAGTCTTGGAAATAACAAAACAATATATATGCAATAACACTGAGATTAAAGACAAACACGAGAGCTGAATTGAGGCTGTAATTAACGTCCTTTTAATTACCTCGGAGTATTTATCCAGCTCACTTTGTGCCTTATCTCGGGCTTGTTCTGCTGCCACCAGCTATAACATAGGACAAAAGAACTAAGTCAGGAATGTGTTCAATAGAAATATTGTTTAATTTGTCGAAAGATCGTACATGTCGCGTGATGTCGGCTAGTCAAGAACATTTATATCAACAACAGCAAAATAAATCCAGGTACCACAAAAATACTAATGTAAAGTTGACTAACGATACCTTTTGATACAAAGCCTTGTTATCTTCTTGAAGATTGGATATTTCTTGTAATCCAGAACCCTATAAACAAATTCTAGTGTAGGTGAATATGACAAAATCTATGTAACTACTACCCTTGATTATATAAAGCCTTGCTGTTACATTAAAAATGATAACTATCATTATTATTGTCATACAACGTAATCTGCTACCTGTTAAAATAGTTGTTATGCAGCAACAACGTGGGCCCAGTTGTTCGAAGGCCGATTAGCGCTAAGCCAGGGTCAAATTTTAATCCAGGTTACTTTATTTCTCTATTCAAGAGTCTTTTTCCGGGTAATTTTCTCTATTCTTTTTAGAGCATCCAAAAATCAAATTGTTGACAAAAAAATTGAACTAAAAAATTTTTTTAAAACTCTCAGATCTGAAATCAAATTTCACACGAACACTGGGTTATCTTCAGCTTAAAACAACCTGGCCCTGATCTCCAACGGACATGTCACTAGTGTCTTCACACAAAATTGAGTTTAAGGTCGAGCAACAGCACTCCATTATACACCTATCACAATCAGAAAGCATGGTACTTCACCTGTCCACTGTCTATCATTCTCTCAAGTTCATGAATTCTTGTTTGACTTTCAAGCAAGTCTGACTGGAGCTGCTGTTTTGCCTGTATAAAAAACGAACACTGTTTTGGTAGGAGATACTTGAAATCTTAAATATTGATAATGTTAAACATATCTTTGGGATCTGTCTGGTTATGATAATTACAGCTACAGAGTTTTAAATTTACTTCACTACTAAGATTATGGAGTATTGCAGAAGGGCTTCAAAGCCAAGTATAGCTTATAAGTTTTACAATCATGCAAAAAAAGGGAAGTTCTCAAAAAAATAAGAGACTTTGAAACATTAATTGTTCTATTATAATGAGGAGCCATACTTAAAAAAGTGTAAAATGTGATACCTGAACCAAATGAACATACCATCTCATCCCTTTCAACATCCACTGCACTGCTTACTTGAGCTTGGAGAAGGGCATAAGCTCGCTCTAAAGCTAAAAGCTCTTTTGCAAGCTTTTTTATTCTTTTGCTGTCAACATCTTCACTAGATGACTGAAAACAATTGAGAAAAATATTAATCATTTTATTTTGTATTTAAAAGCAGTTAACTAGGAACTCAGGAAAAAAATGCCACCTCAAGATCACTTACTTCAATAAAAAGTACAAGTTGCATAATGGTATTGAACTGAGAAAGGTCTATACCAAACAAAGCCCTTTAAGTTCATAGCTTAAATATGGGTATGATTTGAGCCATATGATGCAGTTTTCTGATCCATATGAAGGTTTTAGGATTCATAAAAATTGTATAATTGCATAATATTTCAAATGATCTACAATCAAAACAAAATTAAGAGAGCTACTCGTCTATAAATTTTGTTTGGTGCTGTGAAACTCACTTACAATGTCTTAACAGCTGCAACAAAATCAAATGGAATTGCACTGAATTCATTGGATGGATTGACAAGAAACAAATGTAGATAATAATGCCTTACATGTGTGAGCATGTGTGTAGGTGTTATAGGCACAGAATGTGGAAAATAACCATAACTCAACTAATATTTTAAGATTCTCTTTTGCATGATATTTTCAAAATAAATTATTTTTACAGAGCACCTTATTACTAGTACAAGTAATAACATAATTACATATATTGGTTAGGTTCGACTTTGCAGATATGTTTTAGAGACAAAGGAATGTTTTGTCTTGTGCTAGAAAATTGTTTTCTTGACAGGTATTCAACCCTGAACCAGCACACAGATACTTGAGGAATTAAGTTGTAAAAAACACAATTATCAAAATGATAATAGCACACATGCATTACCTTGGTCTGCTATCAATACATTAAAATGTTTGAGTTCTGTCCAACAGTTATTTTTATGTAAATCACACAATGTTATATTATCATTTCACACCTTATTGCCCAGTAGGAATAATATTTACATTGCCTCATTAAATTTGTCAATACAATAAAAACAAATGCGAGAAAAATAATTATGGATAACAAGTTACAGAAAATGATAAGTACAGGGAGACATTTAATTCAGGAAAAAAAAAACTATTTCTGCACAACACTGCACTAACCATTTCTGAAGCTTCACTAAAGTCAGAATGAACTGATAAGGTATCGTCATCAGCCACTGGGAAAAGATCTGTGGGTTGTGACATGAGGCTAACCTGAAAAGAATTGACTTGTTGAGTGCAATGGTCACCATTTTACCTGAAGTTTCATAAACCTAACAGCTTAATGTGTACAACCTGTTTGATTTCTTATGATAGACTTACTGGTTGCTGCTTGCTTTTTTTCTTTCTGCCTCTTAGGAGCTCAATCCTTCGGTCTTTTTCCATCATGCTTTGCTTCAGGTCTGCAATAGTTCTTGTCTGCTCTCTTACTTGGGCCTTTAACTCACCAAGCTCATCCTTTTGATGGAAATACCAATTGTAATCATTGAATCAAATGTACCTCTATCTGCACATGTTGTTTTCATCCATTAGAAAGTAAACTCAAGTTAGATCTTATTTTTCCTGAATGAAACTGTTTGTTATGCAAGATGCATATGGGCTGCTTACACACAGCAGCAAAATGAGTACGCTGCATGCTCTGCTATTTGAGCCATTTGATTGTTTGGGGCTACTATTCTTCCTCTGCAAACAAACTGATGCTGGTTTTTCTGCCAAGAAAAGAAATTTTTTTCTCTAGGGGTTTTGCCCAATAAAGAGGCAAGACGTCAAGAAGCGCTAAAGGGATAACAGGTGCCGCAAACTTTATAGCCATGTTATGGATGTTCTACTTAAGTTGCTAAATTTGCACCTGTCACTGCAAGATCTTTTTTTGATGAGTGAGATATGTGATGGAGGAGGTTCCTCGGAAATTCTCTTGAAAACGGCAACCTTATCTGTTTAGGTTTAAGCTTCTCCCCGCAAAATGAAAACAAACAATCAAGAGAATTTTTAAACATGCTGCCATTTTGCCTTATAGTGTTACAGTAACACTATGTTGCTGTTCCCATTCCTCTGCATACATATCACTTATCATGTGTTACTAGCATGCGCACTCATTTTGCTGCTTTGTCAGCTTCTTGCCCTTGTC